>NW_027455717.1:300000-517006 GCF_040206685.1 Ascaphus truei
AAGAGCGCAGAGAGAAAGAAAGAGCGCAGAGAAAAAAAGAGCGCAGAGAGAGAGAGAGAAAGAAAGAGCGCAGAGAGAGAAAAAGCGCAGAGAAAGAAAGAGCGCAGAGAGAGAGAGAAAGAAAGAGCGCAGAGAGAGAAAGAAAGAAAGAGCGCAGAGAGAGAAAGAAAGAGTGCAAAGAGAGAGAAAGAGCGTAGAGAGAGAGAAAGAACGCAGAGAGAGAGAGAAAGAGCGCAGAGAGAGAGAGAGAAAGAGCACAGAGAGAGAGAAAGAGCGCAGAGAGAGAAAGAAAGAGTGCAGAGAGAAAGAAAGAAAGAGCGCAGAGAGAAAGAAAGAAAGAGCGCAGAGAGAGAGAGAAAGAGCGCAGAGAGAGAAAAAGAAAGAAAGAGCGCAGAGAGAGAAAGAGAAAGAAAGAACGCAGAGAGAAAGTGAAAGAGCGCAGGGAGAGAGAAAGAGCGCAGAGAGAGAAAGAGAGCAGAGATAGAAAGAGCGCAGAGAGAAAGAAAGAGCGCAGAGAGAGAGAAAGAAAGAGCGCAGAGAGAAAGAAAGAGCGCAGAGAAAGAAAGAGCACAGAGAGAGAGAGAAAGAGCGCAGAGAGAGAAAGAAAGAAAGAGCGCAGAGAGAGAAAGAGAAAGAAAGAACGCAGAGAGAAAGAGAAAGAGCGCAGGGAGAGAGAGAAAGAGCGCAGAGAGAGAAATAAAGAGCACAGAGAGAGAAAGAGAAAGAAAGAATGCAGAGAGAAAGAGAAAGAGCGCAGGGAGAGAGAAAGAGCGCAGAGAGAGAAATAAAGAGCGCAGAGAGAGAAAGAAAGAGCGCAGAGAGAAAGAAAGAGCGCAGAGAAAGAAAGAGAGCAGAGAGAGAGAAAGAAAGAGCGCAGAGAGAGAGAGAAAGAAAGAGCGCAGAGAGAGAAAAAGCGCAGAGAAAGAAAGAGCGCAGAGAGAGAGAGAAAGAAAGAGCGCAGAGAGAGAGAAAGAAAGAGCGCAGAGAGAGAGAGAAAGAAAGAGCGCAGAGAGAGAAAGCGCGCAGAGTGAGAGAGAGAGCGCAGAGAGAGAGAGAGAAAGAGCGCAGAGAGAGAGAGAGAAAGAGCGCAGAGAGAGAGAAAGAAAAAGCGCAGAGAGAAAGAAAGAGCGCAGAGAGAAAGAAAGAGCGTAGAGAAAGAAAGAGCGCAGAGAGAGAGAAAGAAAGAGTGCAGAGAAAGAAAGAAAGAGCGCAGAGAGAAAGAAAGAAAGAGCGCAGAGAGAAAGAAAGAGCGCAGAGAGAGAAAGAGAAAGAAAGAGCGCAGAGAGAGAAAGAGAAAGAAAGAACGCAGAAAGAAAGAGAGAGCGCAGAGAGAGAGAAAGAGCACAGAGAGTGAAAGAGCGCAGTGAGAGAAAGAGCGCAGAGAGAAAGAAAGAGCGCAGAGAAAGAGAAATAGCGCAGAGAGAGAGAGAGAGAAAGAGCACAGAGAGAGAGAGAGTGCAGAGAGAGAGAGAGTGCAGAGAGAGAGAGAGAGTGCAGAGAGAGAGAAAGAAAGAAAGAGAGCAGAGACAGAGAAAGAGCGCAGAGAGAGAAAGAGAGCAGAGAGAAAGAAAGACAGAACGCAGAGAGAAAGTGAAAGAGCGCAGGGAGAGAGAAAGAGCGCAGAGAGAGAAAGAGAGCAGAGAGAAAGAGCGCAGAGAGAAAGAAAGAGCGCAGAGAGAGAGAGAAAGAAAGAGCGTAGAGAGAAAGAAAGTGCGCAGAGAAAGAAAGAGTGCAGAGAGAGAGAGAAAGAGCGCAGAGAGAGAAATAAAGAGCGCAGAGAGAGAAAGAAAGAAAGAGCGCAGAGAGAGAAAGAAAGAAAGAGCGCAGAGAGAGAAAGAAAGAACGCAGAGAGAAAGAGAAAGAGCGCAGGGAGAGAGAAAGAGCGCAGAGAGAGAAATAAAGAGCGCAGAGAGAGAAAGAAAGAGTGCAAAGAGAGAGAAAGAGCGTAGAGAGAGAGAAAGAACGCAGAGAGAGAGAGAGAAAGAGCGCAGAGAGAGAGAGAGAAAGAGCGCAGAGAGAGAGAAAGAGCGCAGAGAGAGAAAGAAAGAGTGCAGAGAGAAAGAAAGAAAGAGCGCAGAGAGAAAGAAAGAAAGAGCGCAGAGAGAAAGAAAGAGCGCAGAGAGAGAGAGAAAGAGCGCAGAGAGAGAAAAAGAAAGAAAGAGCACAGAGAGAGAAAGAGAAAGAAAGAACGCAGAGAGAAAGTGAAAGAGCGCAGGGAGAGAGAAAGAGCGCAGGGAGAGAGAAAGAGCGCAGAGAGAGAAAGAGAGCAGAGAGAGAAAGAGCGCAGAGAGAAAGAAAGAGCGCAGAGAGAGAGAAAGAAAGAGCGCAGAGAGAAAGAAAGAGCGCAGAGAAAGAAAGAGCACAGAGAGAGAGAGAAAGAGCGCAGAGAGAAAAATAAAGGGCGCAGAGAGAGAAAGAAAGAAAGAGCGCAGAGAGAGAAAGAGAAAGAAAGAACGCAGAGAGAAAGAGAAAGAGCGCAGGGAGAGAGAAAGAGCGCAGAGAGAGAAAGAAAGAGTGCAGAGAGAAAGAAAGAGCGCAGAGAAAGAAAGAGCGCAGAGAGAGAGAAAGAAAGAGTGCAGAGAGAGAAAAAGCACAGAGAAAGAAAGAGCGCAGAGAGAGAGAGAAAGAAAGAGCGCAGAGAGAGAAAGAAAGAGCGCAGAGAGAGAGAAAGAGCGCAGAGAGAGAAAGAGCACAGAAAGAGCGCAGAGATAGAGAAAGAATGAGTGCAGAGAGAGAGAGAGAGCACAGAGAGAGAGAGAAAGAGCAAAGAGAGAGAGAAAGAAAGAGTGCAGAGAGAGAGAAAGTATGAGCGCAGAGAGAAAGAAAGAGCGCAGAGAGAAAGAAAGAAAGAGCGCAGAGAGAGAGTAAGAGCGCAGAGAGAGAAAGAAAGAAAGAGCGCAGAGAGAGAAAGAGAAAGAAAGAACGCAGAGAGAAAGAGAAAGAGCTCAGGGAGAGAGAAAGAGCGCAGAGAGAGAAAGAAAGAGTGCAGAGAGAAAGAAAGAGCGCAGAGAAAGAAAGAGCGCAGAGAGAGAGAAAGAAAGAGTGCAGAGAGAGAAAAAGCACAGAGAAAGAAAGAGCGCAGAGAGAGAGAGAAAGAAAGAGCGCAGAGAGAGAAAGAAAGAGCGCAGAGAGAGAGAAAGAGCGCAGAGAGAGAAAGAGCACAGAAAGAGCGCAGAGATAGAGAAAGAATGAGTGCAGAGAGAGAGAGAGAGCACAGAGAGAGAGAGAAAGAGCAAAGAGAGAGAGAAAGAAAGAGTGCAGAGAGAGAGAAAGTATGAGCGCAGAGAGAAAGAAAGAGCGCAGAGAGAAAGAAAGAAAGAGCGCAGAGAGAGAGAAAGAGCGCAGAGAGAGAAAGAAAGAAAGAGCACAGAGAGAGAAAGAAAGAGTGCAAAGAGAGAGAAAGAGCGCAGAGAGAGAGAAAGAACGCAGAGAGAGAGAGAAAGAGCGCAGAGAGAGAGAAAGAGCGCAGAGAGAGAGAAAGAGCGCAGAGAGAGAAAGAAAGAGTGCTGAGAGAAAGAAAGAAAGAGCGCAGAGAGAAAGAAAAAAGAGCGCAGAGAGAAAGAAAGAAAGAGCGCAGAGAGAGAGAGAGAGCACAGAGAGAGAAAAAGAAAGAAAGAGCACAGAGAGAGAAAGAGAAAGAAAGAACGCAGAGAGAAAGTGAAAGAGCGCAGGGAGAGAGAGAGCGCAGAGAGAGAAAGAGAGCAGAGAGAAAGAGCGCATAGAGAAAGAAAGAGCGCAGAGAGAGAGAGAAAGAAAGAGCGTAGAGAGAAAGAAAGAGCGCAGAGAAAGAAAGAGCGCACAGAGAGAGAGAAAGAGAGAGAGAGAAAGAGCGCAGAGAGAGAAATAAAGAGCGCAGAGAGAGAAAGAAAGAGCGCAGAGAGAAAGAAAGAGCGCAGAGAAAGAAAGAGCGCAGAGAGAGAGAAAGAAAGAGCGCAGAGAGAGAGAGAGAAAGAAAGAGCGCAGAGAGAGAAAAAGCGCAGAGAAAGAAAGAGCGCAGAGAGAGAGAGAAAGAAAGAGCGCAGAGAGAGAGAGAAAGAAAGAGCGCAGAGAGAGAGAGAAAGAAAGAGCGCAGAGAGAGAGAGAAAGAAAGAGCGCAGAGAGAGAAAGAAAGAGTGCAAAGAGAGAGAAAGAACACAGAGAGAGAGAGAAAGAGCGCAGAGAGAGAGAAAGAGCGCAGAGAGAGAAAGAAAGAGTGCAGAGAGAAAGAAAGAAAGAGCGCAGAGAGAAAGAAAGAAAGAGCGCAGAGAGAAAGAAAGAAAGAAAGAGCGCAGAGAGAGAGAGAAAGAGCGCAGAGAGAGAAAAAGATAGAAAGAGCGCAGAGAGAGAAAGAGAAAGAAAGAACGCAGAGAGAAAGTGAAAGAGCGCAGGGAGAGAGAAAGAGCGCAGAGAGAGAAAGAGAGCAGAGAGAGAAAGAGCGCAGAGAGAAAGAAAGAGCGCAGAGAGAGAGAGAAAGAAAGAGCGCAGAGAGAAAGAAAGAGCGCAGAGAAAGAAAGAGCACAGAGAGAGAGAGATAGAGCGCAGAGAGAGAAATAAAGAGCGCAGAGAAAGAAAGAAAGAGCGCAGAGAGAGAAAGAGAAAGAAAGAACGCAGAGAGAAAGAGAAAGAGCGCAGAGAGAGAAATAAAGAGCGCAGAGAGAGAAAGAAAGAGCGCAGAGAGAAAGAAAGAGCGCAGAGAAAGAAAGAGCGCAGAGAGAGAGAAAGAAAGAGTGCAGAGAGAGAAAAAGCGCAGAGAAAGAAAGAGCGCAGAGAGAGAGAGAAAGAAAGAGCGCAGAGAGAGAAAGAAAGAGCGCAGAGAGAGAAAGAAAGAGCGCAGAGAGAGAGAAAGAGCGCAGAGAGAGAAAGAGCACAGAGAGAGAGAAAGAGCGCAGAGATAGAGAAAGAATGAGTGCAGAGAGAGAGAGAAAGAGCACAGAGAGAGAGAGAAAGAGCAAAGAGAGAGAGAAAGAAAGAGTGCAGAGAGAGACAAAGAGCGCAGAGAGAGAGAGAAAGAGCGCAGAGAGAGAGAGAAAGAGCGCAGAGAAAGAAAGAGCGCAGAGAAAGAAAGAGCGCAGAGAGAGAAAGAAAGAGCGCAGAGAGAAAGAAAGAAAGAGCGCAGAGAGAAAGAAAGAAAGAGCGCAGAGAGAAAGAAAGAAAGAGCGCAGAGAGAGAGAGAGAAAGAGCACAGAGAGAATGAAAGAGCACAGAGAGAGAGACAGTAAGAGCGCAGAGAGAAAGAAAGAGCGCAGAGAGAGAGAAAAAGCACAGAGAAAAAAGAGCGCAGAGAGAGAGAGAGAGAAAGAGCGCAGAGTGAGAGAGAAAGAGCGCAGAGAGAGAAAGAGAAAGAGCACAGAGAGAGAGAAAGAAAGAGCGCAGAGAGAAAGAAAGAGCGTAGAGAAAGGAAAAGCGCAGAGAGAGAGAAAGAAAGAGTGCAGAGAGAAAGAAAGAAAGAGCGCAGAGAGAAAGAAAGAAAGAGCGCAGAGAGAAAGAAAGAGCGCAGAGAGAGAGAAAGAGCGCAGAGAGAGAAAGAGAAAGAAAGAGCGCAGAGAGAGAAAGAGAAAGAAAGAACGCAGAAAGAGAGAAAGAGCGCAGAGAGAGAAAGAGCGCAGTGAGAGAGCGCAGAGAGAAAGAAAGAGCGCAGAGAAAGAGAAATAGCGCAGAGAGAGAGAGAGAGAGAGAGAAAGAGCGCAGAGAGAGAGAGAGTGCAGAGAGAGAGAGAGTGCAGAGAGAGAGAGAGTGCAGAGAGAGAGAGAGTGCAGAGAGAGAGAGAGTGCAGAGAGAGAGAAAGAAAGAGAGCAGAGAGAGAGAAAGAGCGCAGAGAGAGAAAGAAAGAGCGCAGAGAGAGAAAGAAATAGTGCAAAGAGAGGGAAAGAGCGCAGAGAGAGAGATAGAACGCAGAGAGAGAGAGAAAGAGCGCAGAGAGAGAGAGAGAAAGAGCGCAGAGAAAGAGAAAGAGCGCAGAGAGAGAAAGAAAGAGTGCTGAGAGAAAGAAAGAAAGAGCGCAGAGAGAAAGAAAGAAAGAGCGCAGAGAGAAAGAAAGAAAGAGCGCAGAGAGAGAGAAAGAGCGCAGAGAGAGAAAAAGAAAGAAAGAGCGCAGAGAGAGAAAGAGAAAGAAAGAACGCAGGGAGAGAGAGAGCGCAGAGAGAGAAAGAGAGCAGAGAGAAAGAGCGCAGAGAGAAAGAAAGAGCGCAGAGAGAGAGAGAAAGAAAGAGCGTAGAGAGAAAGAAAGAGCGCAGAGAAAGAAAGAGCGCAGAGAGAGAGAAAGAAAGAGCGCAGAGAGAGAGAGAAAGAAAGAGCGCAGAGAGAGAAAAAGCGCAGAGAAAGAAAGAGCGCAGAGAGAGAGAGAAAGAAAGAGCGCAGAGAGAGAGAAAGAAAGAGCGCAGAGAGAGAGAGAAAGAAAGAGCGCAGAGAGAGATAGCGCGCAGAGTGAGAGAGAGAGCGCAGAGAGAGAGAGAGAAAGAGCGCAGAGAGAGAGAGAGAAAGAGCGCAGAGAGAGAGAAAGAAAAAGCGCAGAGAGAAAGAAAGAGCGCAGAGAGAAAGAAAGAGCGTAGAGAAAGGAAAAGCGCAGAGAGAGAGAAAGAAAGAGTGCAGAGAAAGAAAGAAAGAGCGCAGAGAGAAAGAAAGAAAGAGCGCAGAGAGAAAGAAAGAGCGCAGAGAGAGAAAGAGAAAGAAAGAGCGCAGAGAGAGAAAGAGAAAGAAAGAACGCAGAAAGAAAGAGAGAGCGCAGAGAGAGAGAAAGAGCACAGAGAGTGAAAGAGCGCAGTGAGAGAAAGAGCGCAGAGAGAAAGAAAGAGCGCAGAGAAAGAGAAATAGCGCAGAGAGAGAGAGAGAGAAAGAGCACAGAGAGAGAGAGAGTGCAGAGAGAGAGAGAGTGCAGAGAGAGAGAGAGAGTGCAGAGAGAGAGAAAGAAAGAAAGAGAGCAGAGACAGAGAAAGAGCGCAGAGAGAGAAAGAGAGCAGAGAGAAAGAAAGACAGAACGCAGAGAGAAAGTGAAAGAGCGCAGGGAGAGAGAAAGAGCGCAGAGAGAGAAAGAGAGCAGAGAGAAAGAGCGCAGAGAGAAAGAAAGAGCGCAGAGAGAGAGAGAAAGAAAGAGCGTAGAGAGAAAGAAAGTGCGCAGAGAAAGAAAGAGTGCAGAGAGAGAGAGAAAGAGCGCAGAGAGAGAAATAAAGAGCGCAGAGAGAGAAAGAAAGAAAGAGCGCAGAGAGAGAAAGAAAGAAAGAGCGCAGAGAGAGAAAGAAAGAACGCAGAGAGAAAGAGAAAGAGCGCAGGGAGAGAGAAAGAGCGCAGAGAGAGAAATAAAGAGCGCAGAGAGAGAAAGAAAGAGTGCAAAGAGAGAGAAAGAGCGTAGAGAGAGAGAAAGAACGCAGAGAGAGAGAGAGAAAGAGCGCAGAGAGAGAGAGAGAAAGAGCGCAGAGAGAGAGAAAGAGCGCAGAGAGAGAGAGAAAGAAAGAGTGCAGAGAGAAAGAAAGAAAGAGCGCAGAGAGAAAGAAAGAAAGAGCGCAGAGAGAAAGAAAGAGCGCAGAGAGAGAGAGAAAGAGCGCAGAGAGAGAAAAAGAAAGAAAGAGCACAGAGAGAGAAAGAGAAAGAAAGAACGCAGAGAGAAAGTGAAAGAGCGCAGGGAGAGAGAAAGAGCGCAGGGAGAGAGAAAGAGCGCAGAGAGAGAAAGAGAGCAGAGAGAGAAAGAGCGCAGAGAGAAAGAAAGAGCGCAGAGAGAGAGAAAGAAAGAGCGCAGAGAGAAAGAAAGAGCGCAGAGAAAGAAAGAGCACAGAGAGAGAGAGAAAGAGCGCAGAGAGAAAAATAAAGGGCGCAGAGAGAGAAAGAAAGAAAGAGCGCAGAGAGAGAAAGAGAAAGAAAGAACGCAGAGAGAAAGAGAAAGAGCGCAGGGAGAGAGAAAGAGCGCAGAGAGAGAAAGAAAGAGTGCAGAGAGAAAGAAAGAGCGCAGAGAAAGAAAGAGCGCAGAGAGAGAGAAAGAAAGAGTGCAGAGAGAGAAAAAGCACAGAGAAAGAAAGAGCGCAGAGAGAGAGAGAAAGAAAGAGCGCAGAGAGAGAGAAAGAGCGCAGAGAGAGAAAGAGCACAGAAAGAGCGCAGAGATAGAGAAAGAATGAGTGCAGAGAGAGAGAGAGAGCACAGAGAGAGAGAGAAAGAGCAAAGAGAGAGAGAAAGAAAGAGTGCAGAGAGAGAGAAAGTATGAGCGCAGAGAGAAAGAAAGAGCGCAGAGAGAAAGAAAGAAAGAGCGCAGAGAGAGAGAAAGAGCGCAGAGAGAGAAAGAAAGAAAGAGCGCAGAGAGAGAAAGAGAAAGAAAGAACGCAGAGAGAAAGAGAGAGCGCAGGGAGAGAGAAAGAGCGCAGAGAGAGAAAGAAAGAGTGCAGAGAGAAAGAAAGAGCGCAGAGAAAGAAAGAGCGCAGAGAGAGAGAAAGAAAGAGTGCAGAGAGAGAAAAAGCACAGAGAAAGAAAGAGCGCAGAGAGAGAGAGAAAGAAAGAGCGCAGAGAGAGAAAGAAAGAGCGCAGAGAGAGAGAAAGAGCGCAGAGAGAGAAAGAGCACAGAAAGAGCGCAGAGATAGAGAAAGAAAAAGCGCAGAGAGAAAGAAAGAGCGCAGAGAGAAAGAAAGAGCGTAGAGAAAGGAAAAGCGCAGAGAGAGAGAAAGAAAGAGTGCAGAGAAAGAAAGAAAGAGCGCAGAGAGAAAGAAAGAAAGAGCGCAGAGAGAAAGAAAGAGCGCAGAGAGAGAAAGAGAAAGAAAGAGCGCAGAGAGAGAAAGAGAAAGAAAGAACGCAGAAAGAAAGAGAGAGCGCAGAGAGAGAGAAAGAGCACAGAGAGTGAAAGAGCGCAGTGAGAGAAAGAGCGCAGAGAGAAAGAAAGAGCGCAGAGAAAGAGAAATAGCGCAGAGAGAGAGAGAGAAAGAGCACAGAGAGAGAGAGAGTGCAGAGAGAGAGAGAGTGCAGAGAGAGAGAGAGAGAGTGCAGAGAGAGAGAAAGAAAGAAAGAGAGCAGAGACAGAGAAAGAGCGCAGAGAGAGAAAGAGAGCAGAGAGAAAGAAAGACAGAACGCAGAGAGAAAGTGAAAGAGCGCAGGGAGAGAGAAAGAGCGCAGAGAGAGAAAGAGAGCAGAGAGAAAGAGCGCAGAGAGAAAGAAAGAGCGCAGAGAGAGAGAGAAAGAAAGAGCGTAGAGAGAAAGAAAGTGCGCAGAGAAAGAAAGAGTGCAGAGAGAGAGAGAAAGAGCGCAGAGAGAGAAATAAAGAGCGCAGAGAGAGAAAGAAAGAAAGAGCGCAGAGAGAGAAAGAAAGAAAGAGCGCAGAGAGAGAAAGAAAGAACGCAGAGAGAAAGAGAAAGAGCGCAGGGAGAGAGAAAGAGCGCAGAGAGAGAAATAAAGAGCGCAGAGAGAGAAAGAAAGAGTGCAAAGAGAGAGAAAGAGCGTAGAGAGAGAGAAAGAACGCAGAGAGAGAGAGAGAAAGAGCGCAGAGAGAGAGAGAGAAAGAGCGCAGAGAGAGAGAAAGAGCGCAGAGAGAGAGAGAAAGAAAGAGTGCAGAGAGAAAGAAAGAAAGAGCGCAGAGAGAAAGAAAGAAAGAGCGCAGAGAGAAAGAAAGAGCGCAGAGAGAGAGAGAAAGAGCGCAGAGAGAGAAAAAGAAAGAAAGAGCACAGAGAGAGAAAGAGAAAGAAAGAACGCAGAGAGAAAGTGAAAGAGCGCAGGGAGAGAGAAAGAGCGCAGGGAGAGAGAAAGAGCGCAGAGAGAGAAAGAGAGCAGAGAGAGAAAGAGCGCAGAGAGAAAGAAAGAGCGCAGAGAGAGAGAAAGAAAGAGCGCAGAGAGAAAGAAAGAGCGCAGAGAAAGAAAGAGCACAGAGAGAGAGAGAAAGAGCGCAGAGAGAAAAATAAAGGGCGCAGAGAGAGAAAGAAAGAAAGAGCGCAGAGAGAGAAAGAGAAAGAAAGAACGCAGAGAGAAAGAGAAAGAGCGCAGGGAGAGAGAAAGAGCGCAGAGAGAGAAAGAAAGAGTGCAGAGAGAAAGAAAGAGCGCAGAGAAAGAAAGAGCGCAGAGAGAGAGAAAGAAAGAGTGCAGAGAGAGAAAAAGCACAGAGAAAGAAAGAGCGCAGAGAGAGAGAGAAAGAAAGAGCGCAGAGAGAGAAAGAAAGAGCGCAGAGAGAGAGAAAGAGCGCAGAGAGAGAAAGAGCACAGAAAGAGCGCAGAGATAGAGAAAGAATGAGTGCAGAGAGAGAGAGAGAGCACAGAGAGAGAGAGAAAGAGCAAAGAGAGAGAGAAAGAAAGAGTGCAGAGAGAGAGAAAGTATGAGCGCAGAGAGAAAGAAAGAGCGCAGAGAGAAAGAAAGAAAGAGCGCAGAGAGAGAGAAAGAGCGCAGAGAGAGAAAGAAAGAAAGAGCGCAGAGAGAGAAAGAGAAAGAAAGAACGCAGAGAGAAAGAGAAAGAGCGCAGGGAGAGAGAAAGAGCGCAGAGAGAGAAAGAAAGAGTGCAGAGAGAAAGAAAGAGCGCAGAGAAAGAAAGAGCGCAGAGAGAGAGAAAGAAAGAGTGCAGAGAGAGAAAAAGCACAGAGAAAGAAAGAGCGCAGAGAGAGAGAGAAAGAAAGAGCGCAGAGAGAGAAAGAAAGAGCGCAGAGAGAGAGAAAGAGCGCAGAGAGAGAAAGAGCACAGAAAGAGCGCAGAGATAGAGAAAGAATGAGTGCAGAGAGAGAGAGAGAGCACAGAGAGAGAGAGAAAGAGCAAAGAGAGAGAGAAAGAAAGAGTGCAGAGAGAGAGAAAGTATGAGCGCAGAGAGAAAGAAAGAGCGCAGAGAGAAAGAAAGAGCGCAGAGAGAGAGAAAGAGCGCAGAGAGAGAAAGAAAGAAAGAGCGCAGAGAGAGAAAGAAAGAGTGCAAAGAGAGAGAAAGAGCGCAGAGAGAGAGAAAGAACGCAGAGAGAGAGAGAAAGAGCGCAGAGAGAGAGAAAGAGCGCAGAGAGAGAGAAAGAGCGCAGAGAGAGAAAGAAAGAGTGCTGAGAGAAAGAAAGAAAGAGCGCAGAGAGAAAGAAAAAAGAGCGCAGAGAGAAAGAAAGAAAGAGCGCAGAGAGAGAGAGAGAGCACAGAGAGAGAAAAAGAAAGAAAGAGCGCAGAGAGAGAAAGAGAAAGAAAGAACGCAGAGAGAAAGTGAAAGAGCGCAGGGAGAGAGAGAGCGCAGAGAGAGAAAGAGAGCAGAGAGAAAGAGCGCATAGAGAAAGAAAGAGCGCAGAGAGAGAGAGAAAGAAAGAGCGTAGAGAGAAAGAAAGAGCGCAGAGAAAGAAAGAGCGCAGAGAGAGAGAGAAAGAGAGAGAGAGAAAGAGCGCAGAGAGAGAAATAAAGAGCGCAGAGAGAGAAAGAAAGAGCGCAGAGAGAAAGAAAGAGCGCAGAGAAAGAAAGAGCGCAGAGAGAGAGAAAGAAAGAGCGCAGAGAGAGAGAGAGAAAGAAAGAGCGCAGAGAGAGAAAAAGCGCAGAGAAAGAAAGAGCGCAGAGAGAGAGAGAAAGAAAGAGCGCAGAGAGAGAGAGAAAGAAAGAGCGCAGAGAGAGAGAGAAAGAAAGAGCGCAGAGAGAGAAAGAAAGAGTGCAAAGAGAGAGAAAGAACACAGAGAGAGAGAGAAAGAGCGCAGAGAGAGAGAAAGAGCGCAGAGAGAGAAAGAAAGAGTGCAGAGAGAAAGAAAGAAAGAGCGCAGAGAGAAAGAAAGAAAGAGCGCAGAGAGAAAGAAAGAAAGAAAGAGCGCAGAGAGAGAGAGAAAGAGCGCAGAGAGAGAAAAAGAAAGAAAGAGCGCAGAGAGAGAAAGAGAAAGAAAGAACGCAGAGAGAAAGTGAAAGAGCGCAGGGAGAGAGAAAGAGCGCAGAGAGAGAAAGAGAGCAGAGAGAGAAAGAGCGCAGAGAGAAAGAAAGAGCGCAGAGAGAGAGAGAAAGAAAGAGCGCAGAGAGAAAGAAAGAGCACAGAGAAAGAAAGAGCACAGAGAGAGAGAGATAGAGCGCAGAGAGAGAAATAAAGAGCGCAGAGAAAGAAAGAAAGAGCGCAGAGAGAGAAAGAGAAAGAAAGAACGCAGAGAGAAAGAGAAAGAGCGCAGAGAGAGAAATAAAGAGCGCAGAGAGAGAAAGAAAGAGCGCAGAGAGAAAGAAAGAGCGCAGAGTAAGAAAGAGCGCAGAGAGAGAGAAAGAAAGAGTGCAGAGAGAGAAAAAGCGCAGAGAAAGAAAGAGCGCAGAGAGAGAGAGAAAGAAAGAGCGCAGAGAGAGAAAGAAAGAGCGCAGAGAGAGAAAGAAAGAGCGCAGAGAGAGAGAAAGAGCGCAGAGAGAGAAAGAGCACAGAGAGAGAGAAAGAGCGCAGAGATAGAGAAAGAATGAGTGCAGAGAGAGAGAGAAAGAGCACAGAGAGAGAGAGAAAGAGCAAAGAGAGAGAGAAAGAAAGAGTGCAGAGAGAGACAAAGAGCACAGATAGAGTGAAAGAAAGAGCGCAGAGAGAGAGAGAAAGAGCGCAGAGAGAGAAAGAAAGAGCGCAGAGAAAGAAAGAGCGCAGAGAAAGAAAGAGCGCAGAGAGAGAAAGAAAGAGCGCAGAGAGAAAGAAAGAAAGAGCGCAGAGAGAAAGAAAGAAAGAGCGCAGAGAGAGAGAGAGAAAGAGCACAGAGAGAATGAAAGAGCTCAGAGAGAGAGACAGTAAGAGCGCAGAGAGAAAGAAAGAGCGCAGAGAGAGAGAAAAAGCACAGAGAAAAAAGAGCGCAGAGAGAGAGAGAGAGAAAGAGCGCAGAGTGAGAGAGAAAGAGCGCAGAGAGAGAAAGAGAAAGAGCACAGAGAGAGAGAAAGAAAGAGCGCAGAGAGAAAGAAAGAGCGTAGAGAAAGGAAAAGCGCAGAGAGAGAGAAAGAAAGAGTGCAGAGAGAAAGAAAGAAAGAGCGCAGAGAGAAAGAAAGAAAGAGCGCAGAGAGAAAGAAAGAGCGCAGAGAGAGAGAAAGAGCGCAGAGAGAGAAAGAGAAAGAAAGAGCGCAGAGAGAGAAAGAGAAAGAAAGAACGCAGAAAGAGAGAAAGAGCGCAGAGAGAGAAAGAGCGCAGTGAGAGAGCGCAGAGAGAAAGAAAGAGCGCAGAGAAAGAGAAATAGCGCAGAGAGAGAGAGAGAGAGAGAGAAAGAGCGCAGAGAGAGAGAGAGTGCAGAGAGAGAGAGAGTGCAGAGAGAGAGAGAGTGCAGAGAGAGAGAGAGTGCAGAGAGAGAGAAAGAAAGAGAGCAGAGAGAGAGAAAGAGCGCAGAGAGAGAAAGAAAGAGCGCAGAGAGAGAAAGAAATAGTGCAAAGAGAGGGAAATAGCGCAGAGAGAGAGATAGAACGCAGAGAGAGAGAGAAAGAGCGCAGAGAGAGAGAGAGAAAGAGCGCAGAGAAAGAGAAAGAGCGCAGAGAGAGAAAGAAAGAGTGCTGAGAGAAAGAAAGAAAGAGCGCAGAGAGAAAGAAAGAAAGAGCGCAGAGAGAAAGAAAGAAAGAGCGCAGAGAGAGAGAAAGAGCGCAGAGAGAGAAAAAGAAAGAAAGAGCGCAGAGAGAGAAAGAGAAAGAAAGAACGCAGGGAGAGAGAGAGCGCAGAGAGAGAAAGAGAGCAGAGAGAAAGAGCGCAGAGAGAAAGAAAGAGCGCAGAGAGAGAGAGAAAGAAAGAGCGTAGAGAGAAAGAAAGAGCGCAGAGAAAGAAAGAGTGCAGAGAGAGAGAAGGAGCGCAGAGAGAGAAATAAAGAGCGCAGAGAGAGAAATAAAGAGCGCAGAGAGAGAAAGAAAGAAAGAGCGCAGAGAGAGAAAGAGAAAGAAAGAACGCAGAGAGAAAGAGAAAGAGCGCAGGGAGAGAGAGAGCGCAGAGAGAGAAATAAAGAGCGCAGAGAGAGAAAGAAAGAGCGCAGAGAGAAAGAAAAAGCGCAGAGAGAGAAAGAGAAAGAAAGAATGCAGAGAGAGAAAGAGAAAGAAAGAACGCAGAGAGAAAGTGAAAGAGCGCAGGGAGAGAGAAAGAGCGCAGAGAGAGAAAGAAAGAGCACAGAGAGAAAGAAAGAGCGCAGAGAAAGAAAGAGCGCAGAGAGAGAAAGAAAGAAAGAGCGCAGAGAGAGAAAGAGAAAGAAAGAACGCAGAGAGAAAGAGAAAGAGCGCAGGGAGAGAGAGAGCGCAGAGAGAGAAATAAAGAGCGCAGAGAGAGAAAGAAAGAGCGCAGAGAGAAAGAAAAAGCGCAGAGATAGAAAGAGAAAGAAAGAATGCAGAGAGAGAAAGAGAAAGAAAGAACGCAGAGAGAAAGTGAAAGAGCGCAGGGAGAGAGAAAGAGCGCAGAGAGAGAAAGAAAGAGCGCAGAGAGAAAGAAAGAGCGCAGAGAAAGAAAGAGCGCAGAGAGAGAGAAAGAAAGAGCACAGAGAGAGAGAGAGAAAGAAAGAGCGCAGAGAGAGAAAAAGCGCAGAGAAAGAAAGAGCGCAGAGAGAGAGAGAAAGAAAGAGCGCAGAGAGAGAGAGAAAGAAAGAGCGCAGAGAGAGAGAGAAAGAAAGAGCACAGAGAGAGAAAGAAAGAGTGCAAAGAGAGAGAAAGAACGCAGAGAGAGAGAGAAAGAGCGCAGAGAGAGAGAAAGAGCGCAGAGAGAGAAAGAAAGAGTGCAGAGAGAAAGAAAGAAAGAGCGCAGAGAGAAAGAAAGAAAGAGCACAGAGAGAAAGAAAGAAAGAGCGCAGAGAGAGAGAGAAAGAGCGCAGAGAGAGAAAAAGAAAGAAAGAGCGCAGAGAGAGAAAGAGAAAGAAAGAACGCAGAGAGAAAGTGAAAGAGCGCAGGGAGAGAGAAAGAGCGCAGAGAGAGAAAGAGAGCAGAGAGAGAAAGAGCGCAGAGAGAAAGAAAGAGCGCAGAGAGAGAGAGAAAGAAAGAGCGCAGAGAGAAAGAAAGAGCGCAGAGAAAGAAAGAGCACAGAGAGAGAGAGAAAGAGCGCAGAGAGAGAAAGAGAAAGAAAGAACGCAGAGAGAAAGAGAAAGAGCGCAGAGAGAGAAATAAAGAGCGCAGAGAGAGAAAGAAAGAGCGCAGAGAGAAAGAAAGAGCGCAGAGAAAGAAAGAGCGCAGAGAGAGAGAAAGAAAGAGTGCAGAGAGAGAAAAAGCGCAGAGAAAGAAAGAGCGCAGAGAGAGAGAGAAAGAAAGAGCGCAGAGAGAGAAAGAAAGAGCGCAGAGAGAGAAAGAAAGAGCGCAGAGAGAGAGAAAGAGCGCAGAGAGAGAAAGAGCACAGAGAGAGAGAAAGAGCGCAGAGATAGAGAAAGAATGAGTGCAGAGAGAGAGAGAAAGAGCACAGAGAGAGAGAGAAAGAGCAAAGAGAGAGAGAAAGAAAGAGTGCAGAGAGAGACAAAGAGCACAGAGAGAGTGAAAGAAAGAGCGCAGAGAGAGAGAGAAAGAGCGCAGAGAGAGAAAGAAAGAGCGCAGAGAGAGAAAGAAAGAGCGCAGAGAGAGAAAGAAAGAGCGCAGAGAAAGAAAGAGCGCAGAGAAAGAAAGAGCGCAGAGAGAGAAAGAAAGAGTGCAGAGAGAGAAAGAAAGAGCGCAGAGAGAGAAAGAAAGAGCGCAGAGAGAAAGAAAGAGCGCAGAGAGAAAGAAAGAAAGAGCGCAGAGAGAAAGAAAGAAAGAGCGCAGAGAGAGAGAGAAAGAGCGCAGAGAGAAAGAAAGAGCACAGAGAGAGAGACAGTAAGAGCGCAGAGAGAAAGAAAGAGCGCAGAGAGAAAGAAAGAAAGAGCGCAGAGAGAGAGAGAGAAAGAGCACAGAGAGAAAGAAAGAGCACAGAGAGAGAGACAGTAAGAGCGCAGAGAGAAAGAAAGAGCGCAGAGAGAGAGAAAAAGCACAGAGAAAAAAGAGCGCAGAGAGAGAGATGAAGATAGAGCGCAGAGAGAGAGAGAGAGAAAGAGCGCAGAGTGAGAGAGAAAGAGCGCAGAGAGAGAGAGAGAAAGAGCGCAGAGAGAGAGAGAGAAAGAGCACAGAGAGAGAGAAAGAAAGAGCGCAGAGAAAAAGAAAGAGCGTAGAGAAAGGAAAAGCGCAGAGAGAGAGAAAGAAAGAGTGCAGAGAGAGAGAAAGTATGAGCGCAGAGAGAAAGAAAGAGCGCAGAGAGAAAGAAAGAAAGAGCGCAGAGAGAGAGAAAGAGCGCAGAGAGAGAAAGAAAGAAAGAGCGCAGAGAGAGAAAGAGAAAGAAAGAACGCAGAGAGAAAGAGAAAGAGCGCAGGGAGAGAGAAAGAGCGCAGAGAGAGAAAGAAAGAGTGCAGAGAGAAAGAAAGAGCGCAGAGAAAGAAAGAGCGCAGAGAGAGAGAAAGAAAGAGTGCAGAGAGAGAAAAAGCACAGAGAAAGAAAGAGCGCAGAGAGAGAGAGAAAGAAAGAGCGCAGAGAGAGAAAGAAAGAGCGCAGAGAGAGAGAAAGAGCGCAGAGAGAGAAAGAGCACAGAAAGAGCGCAGAGATAGAGAAAGAATGAGTGCAGAGAGAGAGAGAGAGCACAGAGAGAGAGAGAAAGAGCAAAGAGAGAGAGAAAGAAAGAGTGCAGAGAGAGAGAAAGTATGAGCGCAGAGAGAAAGAAAGAGCGCAGAGAGAAAGAAAGAAAGAGCGCAGAGAGAGAGAAAGAGCGCAGAGAGAGAAAGAAAGAAAGAGCGCAGAGAGAGAAAGAAAGAGTGCAAAGAGAGAGAAAGAGCGCAGAGAGAGAGAAAGAACGCAGAGAGAGAGAGAAAGAGCGCAGAGAGAGAGAAAGAGCGCAGAGAGAGAGAAAGAGCGCAGAGAGAGAAAGAAAGAGTGCTGAGAGAAAGAAAGAAAGAGCGCAGAGAGAAAGAAAAAAGAGCGCAGAGAGAAAGAAAGAAAGAGCGCAGAGAGAGAGAGAGAGCACAGAGAGAGAAAAAGAAAGAAAGAGCGCAGAGAGAGAAAGAGAAAGAAAGAACGCAGAGAGAAAGTGAAAGAGCGCAGGGAGAGAGAGAGCGCAGAGAGAGAAAGAGAGCAGAGAGAAAGAGCGCATAGAGAAAGAAAGAGCGCAGAGAGAGAGAGAAAGAAAGAGCGTAGAGAGAAAGAAAGAGCGCAGAGAAAGAAAGAGCGCAGAGAGAGAGAGAAAGAGAGAGAGAGAAAGAGCGCAGAGAGAGAAATAAAGAGCGCAGAGAGAGAAAGAAAGAGCGCAGAGAGAAAGAAAGAGCGCAGAGAAAGAAAGAGCGCAGAGAGAAAGAAAGAAAGAGCGCAGAGAGAGAGAGAGAAAGAAAGAGCGCAGAGAGAGAAAAAGCGCAGAGAAAGAAAGAGCGCAGAGAGAGAGAGAAAGAAAGAGCGCAGAGAGAGAGAGAAAGAAAGAGCGCAGAGAGAGAGAGAAAGAAAGAGCGCAGAGAGAGAAAGAAAGAGTGCAAAGAGAGAGAAAGAACACAGAGAGAGAGAGAAAGAGCGCAGAGAGAGAGAAAGAGCGCAGAGAGAGAAAGAAAGAGTGCAGAGAGAAAGAAAGAAAGAGCGCAGAGAGAAAGAAAGAAAGAGCGCAGAGAGAAAGAAAGAAAGAAAGAGCGTAGAGAGAGAGAGAAAGAGCGCAGAGAGAGAAAAAGAAAGAAAGAGCGCAGAGAGAGAAAGAGAAAGAAAGAACGCAGAGAGAAAGTGAAAGAGCGCAGGGAGAGAGAAAGAGCGCAGAGAGAGAAAGAGAGCAGAGAGAGAAAGAGCGCAGAGAGAAAGAAAGAGCGCAGAGAGAGAGAGAAAGAAAGAGCGCAGAGAGAAAGAAAGAGCGCAGAGAAAGAAAGAGCACAGAGAGAGAGAGATAGAGCGCAGAGAGAGAAATAAAGAGCGCAGAGAAAGAAAGAAAGAGCGCAGAGAGAGAAAGAGAAAGAAAGAACGCAGAGAGAAAGAGAAAGAGCGCAGAGAGAGAAATAAAGAGCGCAGAGAGAGAAAGAAAGAGCGCAGAGAGAAAGAAAGAGCGCAGAGAAAGAAAGAGCGCAGAGAGAGAGAAAGAAAGAGTGCAGAGAGAGAAAAAGCGCAGAGAAAGAAAGAGCGCAGAGAGAGAGAGAAAGAAAGAGCGCAGAGAGAGAAAGAAAGAGCGCAGAGAGAGAAAGAAAGAGCGCAGAGAGAGAGAAAGAGCGCAGAGAGAGAAAGAGCACAGAGAGAGAGAAAGAGCGCAGAGATAGAGAAAGAATGAGTGCAGAGAGAGAGAGAAAGAGCACAGAGAGAGAGAGAAAGAGCAAAGAGAGAGAGAAAGAAAGAGTGCAGAGAGAGACAAAGAGCACAGAGAGAGTGAAAGAAAGAGCGCAGAGAGAGAGAGAAAGAGCACAGAGAGAGAAAGAAAGAGCGCAGAGAAAGAAAGAGCGCAGAGAAAGAAAGAGCGCAGAGAGAGAAAGAAAGAGCGCAGAGAGAAAGAAAGAAAGAGCGCAGAGAGAAAGAAAGAAAGAGCGCAGAGAGAGAGAGAGAAAGAGCACAGAGAGAATGAAAGAGCACAGAGAGAGAGACAGTAAGAGCGCAGAGAGAAAGAAAGAGCGCAGAGAGAGAGAGAAAGAAAGAGCGCAGAGAGAAAGAAAGAGCGCAGAGAAAGAAAGAGCACAGAGAGAGAGAGATAGAGCGCAGAGAGAGAAATAAAGAGCGCAGAGAAAGAAAGAAAGAGCGCAGAGAGAGAAAGAGAAAGAAAGAACGCAGAGAGAAAGAGAAAGAGCGCAGAGAGAGAAATAAAGAGCGCAGAGAGAGAAAGAAAGAGCGCAGAGAGAGAAAGAAAGAGCGCAGAGAGAAAGAAAGAGCGCAGAGAAAGAAAGAGCGCAGAGAGAGAGAAAGAAAGAGTGCAGAGAGAGAAAAAGCGCAGAGAAAGAAAGAGCGCAGAGAGAGAGAGAAAGAAAGAGCGCAGAGAGAGAAAGAAAGAGCGCAGAGAGAGAAAGAAAGAGCGCAGAGAGAGAGAAAGAGCGCAGAGAGAGAAAGAGCACAGAGAGAGAGAAAGAGCGCAGAGATAGAGAAAGAATGAGTGCAGAGAGAGAGAGAAAGAGCACAGAGAGAGAGAGAAAGAGCAAAGAGAGAGAGAAAGAAAGAGTGCAGAGAGAGACAAAGAGCACAGAGAGAGTGAAAGAAAGAGCGCAGAGAGAGAGAGAAAGAGCGCAGAGAGAGAAAGAAAGAGCGCAGAGAAAGAAAGAGCGCAGAGAAAGAAAGAGCGCAGAGAGAGAAAGAAAGAGCGCAGAGAGAAAGAAAGAAAGAGCGCAGAGAGAAAGAAAGAAAGAGCGCAGAGAGAGAGAGAGAAAGAGCACAGAGAGAATGAAAGAGCACAGAGAGAGAGACAGTAAGAGCGCAGAGAGAAAGAAAGAGCGCAGAGAGAGAGAAAAAGCACAGAGAAAAAAGAGCGCAGAGAGAGAGAGAGAGAAAGAGCGCAGAGTGAGAGAGAAAGAGCGCAGAGAGAGAAAGAGAAAGAGCACAGAGAGAGAGAAAGAAAGAGCGCAGAGAGAAAGAAAGAGCGTAGAGAAAGGAAAAGCGCAGAGAGAGAGAAAGAAAGAGTGCAGAGAGAAAGAAAGAAAGAGCGCAGAGAGAAAGAAAGAAAGAGCGCAGAGAGAAAGAAAGAGCGCAGAGAGAGAGAAAGAGCGCAGAGAGAGAAAGAGAAAGAAAGAGCGCAGAGAGAGAAAGAGAAAGAAAGAACGCAGAAAGAGAGAAAGAGCGCAGAGAGAGAAAGAGCGCAGTGAGAGAGCGCAGAGAGAAAGAAAGAGCGCAGAGAAAGAGAAATAGCGCAGAGAGAGAGAGAGAGAGAGAGAAAGAGCGCAGAGAGAGAGAGAGTGCAGAGAGAGAGAGAGTGCAGAGAGAGAGAGAGTGCAGAGAGAGAGAGAGTGCAGAGAGAGAGAGAGTGCAGAGAGAGAGAAAGAAAGAGAGCAGAGAGAGAGAAAGAGCGCAGAGAGAGAAAGAAAGAGCGCAGAGAGAGAAAGAAATAGTGCAAAGAGAGGGAAAGAGCGCAGAGAGAGAGATAGAACGCAGAGAGAGAGAGAAAGAGCGCAGAGATAGAGAGAGAAAGAGCGCAGAGAAAGAGAAAGAGCGCAGAGAAAGAGAAATAGCGCAGAGAGAGAGAGAGAAAGAGCGCAGAGAGAGAGAGTGCAGAGAGAGAGAGAGTGCAGAGAGAGAGAGAGTGCAGAGAGAGAGAGAGTGCAGAGAGAGAGAGAGTGCAGAGAGAGAGAGAGAGTGCAGAGAGAGAGAAAGAAAGAGAGCAGAGAGAGAGAAAGAGCGCAGAGAGAGAAAGAAAGAAAGAGCGCAGAGAGAGAAAGAAAGAGTGCAAAGAGAGGGAAAGAGCGCAGAGAGAGAGAAAAAACGCAGAGAGAGAGAGAAAGAGCGCAGAGAGAGAGAAAGAGCGCAGAGAGAGAGAAAGAGCGCAGAGAGAGAAAGAAAGAGTGCTGAGAGAAAGAAAGAAAGAGCGCAGAGAGAAAGAAAGAAAGAGCGCAGAGAGAAAGAAAGAAAGAGCGCAGAGAGAGAGAGAAAGAGCGCAGAGAGAGAAAAAGAAAGAAAGAGCGCAGAGAGAGAAAGAGAAAGAAAGAACGCAGAGAGAAAGTGAAAGAGCGCAGGGAGAGAGAAAGAGCGCAGAGAGAGAAAGAGAGCAGAGAGAGAGCACAGAGAGAAAGAGAGCGCAGAGAGAGAGAGAAAGAAAGAGCGTAGAGAGAAAGAAAGAGCGCAGAGAAAGAAAGAGTGCAGAGAGAGAGAGAAAGAGCGCAGAGAGAGAAATAAAGAGCGCAGAGAGAGAAAGAAAGAAAGAGCGCAGAGAGAGAAAGAGAAAGAAAGAAAGAACGCAGAGAGAAAGAGAAAGAGCGCAGGGAGAGAGAGAGCGCAGAGAGAGAAATAAAGAGCGCAGAGAGAGAAAGAAAGAGCGCAGAGAGAAAGAAAGAGCGCAGAGAAAGAAAGAGCGCAGAGAGAGAGAAAGAAAGAGCGCAGAGAGAGAGAGAGAAAGAAAGAGCGCAGAGAGAGAAAAAGTGCAGAGAAAGAAAGAGCGCAGAGAGAGAGAGAGAGAAAGAAAGAGCGCAGAGAGAGAGAGAAAGAAAGAGCGCAGAGAGAGAAAGAAAGAGTGCAAAGAGAGAGAAAGAGCGCAGAGAGAGAGAAAGAACGCAGAGAGAGAGAGAAAGAGCGCAGAGAGAGAGAGAAAGAGTGCAGAGAGAAAGAAAGAAAGAGCGCAGAGAGAAAGAAAGAAAGAGCGCAGAGAGAAAGAAAGAAAGAGCGCAGAGAGAGAGAGAGAGCGCAGAGAGAGAAAAAGAAAGAAAGAGCACAGAGAGAGAAAGAGAAAGAAAGAACGCAGAGAGAAAGTGAAAGAGCGCAGGGAGAGAGAAAGAGCGCAGAGAGAGAAAGAGAGCAGAGAGAGAAAGAGCGCAGAGAGAAAGAAAGAGCGCAGAGAGAGAGAGAAAGAAAGAGCGCAGAGAGAAAGAAAGAGCGCAGAGAAAGAAAGAGCACAGAGAGAGAGAGAAAGAGCGCAGAGAGAGAAATAAAGAGCGCAGAGAGAAAAAGAAAGAAAGAGCGCAGAGAGAGAAAGAGAAAAAAAGAACGCAGAGAGAAAGAGAAAGAGCGAAGGGAGAGAGAAATAAAGAGCGCAGAGAGAAAGAAAGAGCGCAGAGAAAGAAAGAGCGCAGAGAGAGAGAAAGAAAGAGTGCAGAGAGAGAAAAAGCGCAGAGAAAGAAAGAGCGCAGAGAGAGAGAAAGAGCGCAGAGAGAGAGAAAGAGCGCAGAGAGAGAGAGAAAGAGCGCAGAGAGAGAAAGAAAGAGCGCAGAGAGAGAGAAAGAAAGAGCGCAGAGAGAGAGAGAAAGAAAGAGCGCAGAGAGAGAGAGAGCGCAGAGAAAGAGAAAGAGCGCAGAGAGAGAGAGAAAGAGCGAAGAGAGAGAGAAAGAGCGCAGAAAGAGAAAGAAAGAGCGCAGAGAGAAAGAAAGAGCGCAGAGAGAGAGAGAATAAAAGAGCGCAGAGAGAGAGAGAAAGAAAGAGCGCAGAGTGAGAGAGAAAGAGCGCAGAGAGAGATAAAAAAAGATCGCAGAGAGAGAGAGAGAAATAAAGAGCGCAGAGAGAGAGAGAAATAAAGAGCGCAGAGAGAGAGAGAAAGAGCTCAGAGAGAGAGAGAAAGAGTGCAGAGAGAAAGAAAGAGCGCAGAGAGAGAGAGTAAGACAGAACGCACAGAGAGAGAGAGCGCTTTTTCTCTCTCTCTGCGCTCTTTCTTTCTCTCTCTCTGTGCTCTTTCTTTCTCTCTCTGCGCTCTTTCTTTCTCTCTCTGCGCTCTTTCTTTCTCTCTCTGCGCTCTTTATTTCTCTCTCTGCGCTCTTTCTTTCTCTCTGCAATCTCTTTCTTTCTCTCTCTCTGCGCTCTTTCTCTCTCTCTGTGCTCTTTCTTTCTCTCTCTCAGCGCTCTTTCTCTCTCTCTGCGCTCTTTCTCTCTCTTTGCGCTCTTTCTTTCTCTCTCTCTGCGCTTTTTCTTTCTCTCTCTGCGCTCTTTCTTTCTCTCTCTCTGTGCTCTTTCTCTCTCTCTGCGCTCTTTCTCTCTCTCTGCGCTCTTTCTTTCTCTCTCTGCACTCTTTCTTTCTCTCTCTGCGCTCTTTCTTCCTCTCTCTGCGCTCTTTCTTTCTCTGCGCTTTTTCTTTCACTCTGCGCTCTTTCTTTCTTTCTCTCTGCGCTCTTTCTTTCTCTCTGCACTCTTACTTTCTCTCTCTCTGCGCTCTTTCTTTCTCTCTATGCTCTTTCTTCCTCTCTCTGCACTCTTTCTTTCTCTGCGCTTTTTCTCTCTCTGCGCTCTTTCTTTCTTTCTCTCTGCGCTCTTTCTTTCTCTCTGCACTCTTACTTTCTCTCTCTCTGCGCTCTTTCTTTCTCTCTGTGCTCTTTCTCTCTCACTCTCTGCGCTCTTTCTTTCTCTCTCTGCGCTCTTTCTTTCTCTCTCTGCGCTCTTTCTTTCTCTCTCTGCGCTCTTTCTTTCTCTCTCTGCGCTCTCTTTCTCTCTCTCTGCGCTCTTTCTTTCTCTCTCTCTGCGCTCTTTCTCTCTGCGCTCTTTCTCTCTCTCTCTGCGCTCTTTTTCTCTCTCTCTCTCTGCACTCTTTCTTTCTCTTTCTCTCTCTGCGCTCTTTCTTTCTCTTTCTCTCTCTGCGCTCTCTCTCTCTGCGCTCTTTCTTTCTTTCTCTCTGCGCTCTTTTTTTCTCTCTCTGCGCTCCTTCTTTTTCTCTATGCGCTCTTTCTTTCTCTCTCTGCGCTCTTTCTTTCTCTCTCTCTGCGCTCTTTCTTTCTCTGCGCTCTATCTTTCTTTCTCTGCGCTCTTTCTTTCTCTCTCTGCGCTCTTTCTTTCTCTCTCTGCGCTCTTTATTTCTCTCTCTACTCTCTTTCTCTCTCTCTCTGCGCTCTTTCTTTCTCTCTGCGCTCTTTCTTTCTCTCTCTCTTTGCGCTCTTTCTCTCTCTCTCTCTCTGCGCTCTCTCTCTCACTCTCTGCGCTATTTCTTTCTCTCTCTGCGCTCTTTCTTTCTCTCTCTGCGCTCTTTCTTTCTCTCTCTCTGCGTTTTTTCTTTCTCTATCTCTGCGCTCTTTCTTTCTCTCTCTCTGCGCTCTTTCTCTGTCTCTGCGCTCTTTCTCTGTCTCTGCGCTCTTTCTTTCTCTCTGCGCTCTTTCTCTCTCTGCGCTCTTTCTCTCTCTGCGCTCTTTCTCTCTCTGCGCTCTTTCTCTCTATGCGCTCTTTCTCTCTCTGCGCTCTTTCTCTCTCTGCACTCTTTCTTTCTCTTTCTCCCTCTGCGCTCTTTCTTTCTCTTTCTCTCTCTGCGCTCTCTCTCTCTCTCTCTGCGCTCTTTCTTTCTTTCTCTCTGCGCTCTTTCTTTCTTTCTCTCTGTGCTCTTTTTTTCTCTCTCTGCGCTCTCTCTCTCTCTCTCTGCGCTCTTTCTTTCTCTCTCTCTGTGCTCTTTCTTTCTCTCTGCGCTCTTTCTTTCTCTCTCTGCGCTCTTTATTTCTCTCTCTGCGCTCTTTCTCTCTCTCTCTGCGCTCTTTCTTTCTCTCTGCGCTCTTTCTTTCTCTCTGCGCTCTTTCTTTCTCTCTGCGCTCTTTCTTTCTCTCTCTCTGTGCTCTTTCTTTCTCTCTCTGCGCTCTTTCTTTCTCTCTCTGCACTCTTTCTTTCTCTCTCTGCGCTCTTTCTTTCTCTCTCTCTGCGCTCTTTCTTTCTCTGCGCTCTTTCTTTCTCTCTCTGCGCTCTTTATTTCTCTCTCTGCGCTCTTTCTTTCTCTGCGCTCTTTCTTTCTCTCTCTGCGCTCTTTATTTCTCTCTCTGCGCTCTCTCTCTGCGCTCTTTCTTTCTCTCTGCGCTCTTTCTTTCTCTCTGCGCTCTTTCTTTCTCTCTCTCTGTGCTCTTTCTTTCTCTCTGCGCTCTTTCTTTCTCTCGCTGCGCTCTTTATTTCTCTCTCTGCGCTCTTTCTCTCTCTCTCTGCGCTCTTTCTTTCTCTCTGCGCTCTTTCTTTCTCTCTGCGCTCTTTCTTTCTCTCTCTCTGTGCTCTTTCTTTCTCTCTCTGCGCTCTTTCTTTCTCTCTCTGCACTCTTTCTTTCTCTCTCTGCGCTCTTTCTTTCTCTCTCTCTGCGCTCTTTCTTTCTCTGCGCTCTTTCTTTCTCTCTCTGCGCTCTTTATTTCTCTCTCTGCGCTCTTTCTCTCTCTCTCTGCGCTCTTTCTTTCTCTCTGCGCTCTTTCTTTCTCTCTCTCTGCGCTCTTTCTTTCTCTCTCTCTGCGCTCTCTCTCTCTCTGCGCTCTCTCTCTCTCTCTGCGCTCTCTCTCTCTCTCTCTCTGCGCTCTCTCTCTCTCTCTGCGCTCTCTCTCTGTCTGTGCTCTCTTTCTCTCTGCGCTCTTTCTCTCTCTCTGCGCTCTTTCTCTCTCTCTGCGCTCTTTCTCTCTCTCTCAGCGCTTTTTCTTTCTCTCTCTGCGCTCTTTCTTTCTCTCTCTCTCTGCGCTCTTTCTTTCTCTCTCTCTGCGCTCTTTCTCTCTCTCTCGCTGCGCTCTTTCTCTCTCTCTGCGCTCATTCTCTCTCTCTCTGCGCTCTTTCTTTCTCTCTCTGCGCTTTTTCTTTCTCTCTGCGCTCTTTCTTTCTCTGCGCTCTTTCTTTCTCTCTCTGCGCTCTTTCTTTCTCATTGCGCACTTTCTTTCTCATTGCGCTCTCTCTTTCTCTGTGCGCTCTCTCTCTGTGTGCTCTTTCTTTCTCTCTCTGCGCTCTTTCTGTCTGTAAGGAATCCGCTCCACGGTTTACTGGTTACCTTACCTTGCAGACCGGTGCAGTTCTGGAACAGCTTTCCTGAGGTTTGCTGCAGCCTGGATTCACTCAAAGCAATACACACTCCCTCTGGTATCTACTGCAGCTGTGCAGCCTTTCATTGCAAACTATACTTGCATTCACTCATTAGGGGCAGGACCTTCACACCCCCGCTGGGGATTGGCCCGCTGGCCTTTAAGTATTGCTTGCCCATAATGCTCCTGGCCGAGCATAGTCCTAACTGGATGTCAACTGTTTTGCCACAAGCTCTCGCTTGTTCTCCTTTGCTGATACCAGGTTCCGCCCTGCGTCCTTCAGCTTCCTTCAAGCCGCTTGTTCTCCAATGCTGATTCCAGGTTACGTCCTGCATCCTTCAGCTCCCTTCAAGCCGCTTGTATTCCCTGCGTCCTTCAGCTTCTGTTCCCCTGTGCTGAAGCAGAGGTTTCGTTCCTGCGTCCTTCAGCCTCCTGGATTCCTGCACTAAAGTAGAGGTTCGTCCCTGCGTTCTGCAGTCTCCTGGATTCCTGCACTGAAGCGGAGGTTTCCCTGTATCTACAGCTTCCTGGTTCCTGGGGCCTACTCTTTCCCTAATATAGAGAGGCCGTGTCCTGGTTCCTGCGCTGAAACAGTGGATTCCCTTGCCCGCTCAGGACTTTTGCGTTGTAGCACTGGTGCACCCGTGCAGCAAGACGGTGTGCTATTCTGGTCTGCCTACCATCTCCTGTGACCAGCACCATGGGCCATGGTCGTCGCTCGCGCAAAGGCCAACCCCGCGCTCCTAAGCTGAAGCGGGTTTCTCCTATCTCCTTATTGCCGAACTCTTGCATGGACAATGTTTATCCTGACGTCTCCTGTTCTGACCCTGGCTTGTACAACGACTACGCTGTCTTCTCCAATCCTGATCCTGCGACATATGACTACGAACTGCGCAATCCGGATCAGCCTGCGCGGTCTCAGGTCGGTGCTTTTACAACCCCACCTCAGCCTCGCGGTCCGACCCTGGTTTGTGGCGAGCAGAACCCTGACACTGTCTTTCTCTCTGCGCTCTTTCTTTCTCTCTGCGCTCTTTCTCTCTCTCTCTGCGTTCTTTCTCTCTCTCTGCACACTTTCTCTCTCTCTCTGTGCTCTTTCTCTCTCTCTCTCTGTGCTCTTTCTTTCTCTCTGCGCTCTTTCTTTCTCTCTGCGCTCTTTCTTTCTCTCTGCGCTCTTTCTTTCTCTCTGCGCTCTTTCTCTCTCTCTCTGCGTTCTTTCTCTCTCTCTGCACACTTTCTCTCTCTCTCTGTGCTCTTTCTCTCTCTCTCTCTGTGCTCTTTCTTTCTCTCTGCGCTCTTTCTTTCTCTCTGCGCTCTTTCTTTCTCTCTGCGCTCTTTCTTTCTCTCTGCGCTCTTTCTTTCTCTCTCTGCGCTCTTTTTCTCTCTCTCTCTGCGCTCTTTATTTCTCTCTCTCTCTCTCTCTCTCTGTGCTCTTTCTTTCTCTCTCTCTGTGCTCTTTCTTTCTCTCTGCGCTCTCTCTCTCTGCGCTCTTTCTTTCTGTCTCTCTGTGCTTTTTCTCTCTCTCTCTGCGCTCTTTCTTTCTCTGCGCTCTTTCTTTCTCTCTCTGCGCTCTTTCTTTCTCTCTCTGCACTCTCTCTCTCTCTCTCTCTCTCTCTGCGCTTTCTCTCTCTCTCTGCGCTCTCTCTCTCTCTCTCTGCGCTCTCTCTCTCTCTCTCTGCGCTCTTTCTTTCTCTCTCTCTGCGCTCTTTCTTTCTCTCTGCGCTCTTTCTTTCTTTCTCTCTGCGCTCTTTCTTTCTCTCTCTCTGCGCTCTTTCTTTCTCTCTCTGCGCTCTCTCTCTCTGCACTCTTTCTCTCTCTCTCTGCGCTCTCTCTCTCTCTGCGCTCTTTCTCTCTCTCTGCGCTCTTTCTTTCTCTCTCTGCGCTCTTTCTTTCTCTGCGCTTTTTCTCTCTCTGCACTCTTTCTTTCTCTCTCTCTGCGCTCTTTCTTTCTCTGCGCTCTTTCTTTCTCTCTGCGCTCTTTCTTTCTCTCTCTGCGCTCTTTATTTCTCTCTCTGCGCTCTTTATTTCTCTCTCTGCGCTCTTTATTTCTCTCTCTGCGCTCTTTCTTTCTCTCTCTGCGCTTTCTCTCTCTCTCTCTCTGCGCTCTTTCTTTCTCTCTCTCTCTGCGCTCTTTCTTTCTCTCTGCGCTCTTTCATTCTCTCTCTGCGCTCTTTCTCTCTCTCTGCGCTCTCTCTCTCTCTCTGCGCTCTCTCTCTCTCTGCGCTCTTTCTTTCTCTCTCTCTCTGCGCGCTTTCTTTCTCTCTCTCTGCGCTCTTTCTTTCTCTCTCTGCGCTCTTTCTCTCTCTCTCTGCGCTCTCTCTCTCTGCGCTCTTTCTTTCTCTCTCTGCGCTCTTTCTTTCTCTCTCTCTCTCTGCGCTCTTTCTTTCTCTGCGCTTTTTCTCTCTCTGTGCTCTTTCTTTCTCTCTCTCTGCGCTCTTTCTTTCTCTGCGCTCTTTCTTTCTCTCTGCGCTCTTTCTTTCTCTCTGCGCTCTTTCTTTCTCTCTCTGCGCTCTTTATTTCTCTCTCTGCGCTCTCTCTCTCCCTGCGCTCTTTCTCTTTCTCTCTGCCCTCTTTCTTTCTCTTTCTCTCTCTGCCCTCTTTCTTTCTCTTTCTCTCTCTGCGCTCTTTCTTTCTTTCTCTCTCTGCGCTCTTTATTTCTCTCTCTGCGCTCTTTCTCTCTCTCTCTGCGCTCTTTCTTTCTCTGCGCTCTTTCTTTCTCTCTGCGCTCTTTTTTCTCTCTCTCTCTCTGCGCTCTTTCTTTCTCTCTGCGCTCTTTCTCTCTCTGCTCTCTTTCTCTCTCTGCGCTCTTTCTCTCTCCCTGCGCTCTTTCACTTTCTCTCTGCGTTCTTTCTTTCTCTTTCTCTCTCTGCGTTCTTTCTTTCTCTTTCTTTCTCTGCGCTCTTTCTTTCTTTTTCTCTCTCTGCGCTCTCTCTCTCTCTCTCTGCGCTCTTTCTTTCTTTCTCTCTGCGCTCTTTCTTTCTTTCTCTCTGCGCTCTTTCTTTCTTTCTCTCTGCACTCTTTCTTTCTCTCTCTGCGCTCTTTCTCTCTCTCTGCGCTCTTTCTCTCTCTCTCTCTGCGCTCTCTCTCTCTGCGTTCTTTCTCTCTCTCTGCGCTCTTTCTCTCTCTTTGCACTCTTTCTTTCTCTCTCTGCGCTCTTTCTTTCTCTCTCTCTCTGCGCTCTTTCTTTCTCTCTCTCTCTGCGCTCTTTCTTTCTCTCTCTCTGTGCTCTCTCTCTGCGCTCTCTCTCTGTCTGCGCTCTTTCTCTCTCTCTCTGCGCTCTTTCTCTCTCTCTCTGCGCTCTTTGTTCCTCTCTCTCTGTGCTCTCTCTCTCTCTCTCTGCGCTCTTTCTTTCTTTCTCTCTCTGCACTCTCTCTCTGTCTGCGCTCTCTTTCTCTCTGCGCTCTTTCTCTCTCTGCGCTCTTTGTTCCTCTCTCTCTGTGCTCTCTCTCTCTGCGCTCTTTCTTTCTCTCTCTGCGCTCTTTCTCTCTCTCTGCGCTCTTTCTTTCTCTCTGCGCTCTCTTTCTCTCTCTCTCTGCGCTCTTTCTCTCTCTCTCTGCGCTCTTTGTTCCTCTCTCTGCGCTCTCTCTCTCTGCGCTCTTTCTTTCTTTCTCTCTCTGCGCTCTTTCTTTCTCTCTCTGCGCTCTTTCTTTCTCTCTCTCTGTGCTCTTTCTCTTTCTCTCGCTGCGCTCTTTCTCTCTCTCTCTGCGCTCATTCTCTCTCTCTCTGCGCTCATTCTCTCTCTCTGCGCTCTTTCTTTCTCTCTCTGCGCTCTTTCTTTCTCTCTCTCTCTGCGCTCTTTCTTTCTCTCTCTCTGCGCTCTTTCTTTCTCTCTGTGCTCTTTCTTTCTCTCTCTGCGCTCTTTCTCTCTCTCTGCGCTCTTTCTTTCTCTCTGCGCTCTCTCTCTCTGCACTCTCTCTATCTCTGCGCTCTCTCTCTCTCTGCGCTTTTTCTTTCTCTCTCTGTGCTCTTTCTTTCTTTCTCTCTCTGCACTCTTTCTTCCTCTCTATCTCTGCGCTCTTTCTTTCTCTGCGCTCTTTCTTGCTCTCTCTCTCTCTGCGCTCTCTCTCTCTGCGCTCTCTCTCTCTCTGCGCTCTCTCTCTCTCTGTGCTCTCTCTCTCTGCGCACTCTCTCTCTGCGCTCTTTCTTTCTCTCTCTGCGCTCTTTCTTTCTCTCTCTCTGTGCTCTTTCTTTCTCTCTCTCTGCGCTCTCTCTCTCTCTGCGCTCTTTCTCTCTCTCTGCGCTCTTTCTTTCTCTCTCTGCGCTCTTTCTTTTTTTCTCTCTCTGCGCTCTTTCTTCCTCTCTCTCTCTGTGCTTTTTCTTTCTCTAGCGCTCTTTCTCTCTCTCTGCGCTCTTTCTTTCACTCTCTCTGCGCTCTCTCTCTCTCTGCGCTCTCTCTCTGTCTGCGCTCTTTCTCTCTCTCTCTGCGCTCTTTCTCTCTCTCTCTTTGCGCTCTTTGTTCCTCTTTCTCTGTGCTCTCTCTCTCTCTGCGCTCTTTCTTTCTTTCTCTCTCTGCGCTCTCTCTCTGTCTGTGCTCTCTTTCTCTCTGCGCTCTCTCTCTCTCTTTGCGCTCTTTGTTCCTCTCTCTCTGCGCTCTCTCTCTCTCTGCGCTCTCTCTCTCTCTGCGCTCTCACTCTCTCTGCGCTCTTTCTTTCTCTCTCTGCGCTCTTTCTTTCTCTCTGCGCTCTTTCTTTCTCTCTGCGCTCTTTCTTTCTCTCTCTCTGCGCTCTCTCTCTCTCTCTGCGCTCTTTCTTTCTCTCTGCGCTCTCTCCCTCTGCGCTCTATCTCTCTCTCTGCGCTCTTTCTTTCTCTCTCTGCGCTCTTTCTTTCTCTCTCTCTGCGCTCTCACTCTCTCTGCGCTCTCTCTCTCTCTGCGCTCTCTCTCTCTCTGCGCTCTTTCTTTCTCTCTCTGCGCTCTTTCTTTCTTTCTCTCTCTGCGCTCTTTCTTTCTCTGCGCTCTCTCTCTCTCTCTGCACTCTTTCTTTCTCTCTCTCTGCGCTCTTTCTTTCTCTCTCTGCGCTCTTTCTTTCTCTCTCTGTGCTCTTTCTTTCTCTGCGCACTTTCTTTCTCTCTCTCTCTGCACTCTTTCTTTCTCTCTCTGCGCTCTTTCTTTCTCTCTCTGCGCTCTTTCTTTCTCTCTCTCTGCACACTTTCTTTCTCTCTGCGCTCTTTCTTTCTCTCTGCGCTCTTTCTTTCTCTCTCTCTGCGCTCTCTCTCTCTCTCTGCGCTCTTTCTTTCTCTCTCTCTGCGCTCTTTCTTTCTCTCTGTGCTCTTTCTTTCTCTCTCTGCGCTCTTTCTTTCTTTCTCTCTCTGCGCTCTTTCTTTCTCTGCGCTCTCTCTCTCTCTGCGCTCTTTCTTTCTCTCTCTGCGCTCTTTCTTTCTCTCTCTGCGCTCTTTCTTTCTCTCTCTCTCTGCGCTCTTTCTTTCTCTCTCTGAGCTCTTTCTTTCTCTCTCTGCGCTCTTTCTTTCTCTCTCTCTGCGCTCTTTCTCTCTCTGCGCTCTCTCTCTGTCTGCGCTCTCTTTCTCTCTGCGCTCTCTTTCTCTCTCTCTCTGTGCTCTTTCTCTCTCTCTGCGCTCTTTCTTTCTCTCTCTGCGCTCTTTCTTTCTTTCTCTCTCTACGCTCTTTCTTTCTTTCTCTCTCTGCGCTCTTTCTTTCTCTGCACTCTCTCTCTCTGCGCTCTCTCTCTCTCTCTCTGCGCTCTTTCTTTCTTTCTCTCTCTGCGCTCTTTCTTTCTCTCTCTGCGCTCTTTCTTTCTCTCTGCACTCTCTCTATCTCTGCGCTCTCTCTCTCTCTGCGCTTTTTCTTTCTCTCTCTGCGCTCTTTCTTTCTTTCTCTCTCTGCACTCTTTCTTTCTTTCTCTCTCTGCACTCTTTCTTCCTCTATCTCTGCGCTCTTTCTTTCTCTGCGCTCTTTCTCTCTCTCTGCGCTCTTTCTTGCTCTCTCTCTCTCTGCGCTCTCTCTCTCTCTGCGCTCTCTCTCTCTCTGCGCTCTCTCTCTCTCTGCGCTCTCTCTCTGCGCACTCTCTCTCTGCGCTCTCTCTCTCTGCGCTCTTTCTTTCTCTCTCTGCGCTCTTTCTTTCTCTCTCTCTGCACTCTTTCTTTCTCTCTCTCTGCGCTCTCTCTCTCTCTCTGCGCTCTCTCTCTCTCTCTGCGCTCTCTCTCTCTCTGCGCTCTTTCTTTCTTTCTCTCTCTGCGCTTTCTCTCTCTCTGCGCTCTTTCTCTCTCTCTGCGCTCTTTCTTTCTCTCTCTGCGCTCTTTCTTTCTTTCTCTCTCTGCGCTCTTTCTTTCTCTGCACTCTCTCTCTCTGCGCTCTTTCTTTCTCTCTCTGCGCTCTTTCTTTCTCTCTCTCTGCGCTCTTTCTTTCTCTCTCTGAGCTCTTTCTTTCTCTCTCTGCGCTCTTTCTTTCTCTCTCTCTGCGCTCTCTCTCTCTCTGCGCTCTCTCTCTCTCTGCGCTCTCTCTCTGTCTGTGCTCTCTTTCTCTCTGCGCTCTCTTTCTCTCTCTCTCTGCGCTCTTTCTCTCTGCGCTCTTTGTTCCTCTCTCTCTGCGCTCTCTCTCTCTCTCTCTGCGCTCTTTCTTTCTTTCTCTCTCTGCGCTCTTTCTTTCTCTCTCTGCGCTCTTTCTTTCTCTCTCTCTGTGCTCTTTCTCTTTCTCTCGCTGCGTTCTTTCTCTCTCTCTCTGCGCTCATTCTCTCTCTCTCTGCGCTCATTCTCTCTCTCTCTGCGCTCATTCTCTCTCTCTCTGCGCTCTTTCTTTCTCTCTCTGCGCTCTTTCTTTCTCTCTCTCTGCGCTCTTTCTTTCTCTCTGTGCTCTTTCTTTCTCTCTCTGCGCTCTTTCTTTCTTTCTCTCTCTGCGCTCTTTCTTTCTCTGCGCTCTCTCTCTCTCTGCGCTCTTTCTTTCTCTCTCTGCGCTCTTTCTTTCTCTCTCTGCGCTCTTTCTTTCTCTCTCTCTCTGCGCTCTTTCTTTCTCTCTCTGAGCTCTTTCTTTCTCTCTCTGCGCTCTTTCTTTCTCTCTCTCTGCGCTCTTTCTCTCTCTGCGCTCTCTCTCTGTCTGCGCTCTCTTTCTCTCTGATCTCTCTTTCTCTCTCTCTCTGCGCTCTTTCTCTCTCTCTGCGCTCTTTCTCTCTCTCTGCGCTCTTTCTTTCTCTCTCTGCGCTCTTTCTTTCTTTCTCTCTCTGCGCTCTTTCTTTCTTTCTCTCTCTGCGCTCTTTCTTTCTCTGCACTCTCTCTCTCTGCGCTCTCTCTCTCTCTCTCTGCGCTCTTTCTTTCTTTCTCTCTCTGCGCTCTTTCTTTCTCTCTCTGCGCTCTTTCTTTCTCTCTCTCTGTGCTCTTTCTCTTTCTCTCGCTGCGCTCTCTCTCTCTCTCTGCGCTCATTCTCTCTCTCTCTCTGCGCTCTTTCTTTCTCTCTCTGCGCTCTTTCTTTCTCTCTCTCTGCGCTCTTTCATTCTCTCTCTCTGCGCTCTTTCATTCTCAATCTCTGCGCTCTTTCTTTCTCTCTGCGCTCTTTCTCTCTCTCTGCGCTCTTTCTTTCTCTCTGCACTCTCTCTATCTCTGCGCTCTCTCTCTCTCTGCGCTTTTTCTTTCTCTCTCTGCGCTCTTTCTTTCTTTCTCTCTCTGCACTCTTTCTTTCTTTCTCTCTCTGCACTCTTTCTTCCTCTCTATCTCTGCGCTCTTTCTTTCTCTGCGCTCTTTCTCTCTCTCTGCGCTCTTTCTTGCTCTCTCTCTCTCTGCGCTCTCTCTCTCTCTGCGCTCTCTCTCTGCGCACTCTCTCTCTGCGCTCTCTCTCTCTGCGCTCTTTCTTTCTCTCTCTGCGCTCTTTCTTTCTCTCTCTCTGCACTCTTTCTTTCTCTCTCTCTGCGCTCTCTCTCTCTCTCTGCGCTCTCTCTCTCTCTGCGCTCTTTCTTTCTCTCTCTGCGCTCTTTCTTTCTTTCTCTCTCTGCGCTCTTTCTTTCTTTCTCTCTCTGCGCTCTCTCTCTCTCTGCGCTCTTTCTCTCTCTCTGCGCTCTTTCTTTCTCTCTCTGCGCTCTTTCTTTCTTTCTCTCTCTGCGCTCTTTCTTTCTCTGCACTCTCTCTCTCTGCGCTCTTTCTTTCTCTCTCTGCGCTCTTTCTTTCTCTCTCTCTGCGCTCTTTCTTTCTCTCTCTGAGCTCTTTCTTTCTCTCTCTGCGCTCTTTCTTTCTCTCTCTCTGCGCTCTCTCTCTCTGCGCTCTCTCTCTGTCTGTGCTCTCTTTCTCTCTGCGCTCTCTTTCTCTCTCTCTCTGCGCTCTTTCTCTCTGCGCTCTTTGTTCCTCTCTCTCTGCGCTCTCTCTCTCTCTCTGCGCTCTTTCTTTCTTTCTCTCTCTGCGCTCTTTCTTTCTCTCTCTGCGCTCTTTCTTTCTCTCTCTCTGTGCTCTTTCTCTTTCTCTCGCTGCGTTCTTTCTCTCTCTCTCTGCGCTCATTCTCTCTCTCTCTGCGCTCATTCTCTCTCTCTCTGCGCTCATTCTCTCTCTCTCTGCGCTCTTTCTTTCTCTCTCTGCGCTCTTTCTTTCTCTCTCTCTGCGCTCTTTCTTTCTCTCTCTCTGCGCTTTTTCTTTCTCTCTTTGCACTCTTTTTTTCTCTCTTTGCGCTCTTTCTTTCTCTCTCTGCGCTCTTTCTTTCGCTCTCTCTGCGCTCTTTCTTTCTCTGCGCTCTTTCTTTCTCTCTCTCTGCGCTCTCTCTCTCTGCGCTCTTTCTTTCTCTCTCTGCGCTCTTTCTTTCTCTCTCTGCGCTCTTTCTTTCTCTCTCTGCGCTCTTTCTTTCTTTCTCTCTCTGCGCTCTTTCTTTTTCTGCGCTCTCCCTCTCTCTGCGCTCTTTCTTTCTCTCTCTGCGCTCTTTCTTTCTCTCTCTCTGCGCTCTTTCTTTCTCTCTCTCTGTGCTCTTTCTTTCTCTCTCTCTGTGCTCTTTCTTTCTCTCTCTGCGCTCTTTCTTTCTCTCTGCGCTCTTTCTTTCTCTCTCTGCGCTCTTTCTTTCTTTCTCTCTCTGCGCTCTTTCTTTCTCTGCGCTCTCCCTCTCTCTGCGCTCTTTCTTTCTCTCTCTGCGCTCTTTCTTTCTCTCTCTCTGCGCTCTTTCTTTCTCTCTCTCTGTGCTCTTTCTTTCTCTCTCTCTGTGCTCTTTCTTTCTCTCTCTCTGCGCTCTTTCTCTCTCTCTGCGCTCTTTCTCTCTCTCTGCGCTCTTTCTCTCTCTCTGCGCTCTTTCTTTCTCTCTTGCGCTCTCTCTCTCTGCGCTCTCTCTCTGCGCTCTTTCTATCTCTCTCTGCGCTCTTTCTTTCTCTCTCTCTCTGCACTCTTTCTTTCTCTCTCTGCGCTCTTTCTTTCTCTCTCTCTGCGCTCTTTCTCTTTCTCTGCGCTCTTTCTCTCTGTCTCTGCGCTCTTTCTTTCTTTCTCTCTCTGCGCTCTTTCTTTCTCTCTCTGCGCTCTTTCTTTCTCTCTCTGCGCTCTTTCTTTCTCTCTCTGCGCTCTTTCTTTCTCTCTCTCTCTCTGCGCTCTTTCTTTCTCTCTCTCTGCGCTCTTTCTTTCTCTCTCTCTGCGCTCTTTCTTTCTCTCTCTCTGCGCTCTTTCTCTTTCTCTGCGCTCTTTCTCTCTCTCTCTGCGCTCTTTCTTTCTCTCTCTGCGCTCCTTCTTTCTCTCTCTGCGCTCTTTCTTTCTCTCTCTGCGCTCTTTCTTTCTTTCTCTCTCTGCGCTCTTTCTTTCTCTCTCTGCACTCTTTCTTTCTCTCTCTCTGCGCTCTTTCTTTCTCTCTGCGCTCTTTCTTTCTCTCTGCGCTCTTTCTTTCTCTCTCTGTGCTCTTTCTTTCTCTCTCTGCGCTCTTTCTTTCTTTCTCTCTCTGCGCTCTTTTTTTCTCTGCGCTCTCCCTCTCTCTGCGCTCTTTCTTTCTCTCTCTGCGCTCTTTCTTTCTCTCTCTGCGCTCTTTCTTTCTCTCTCTGCGCTCTTTCTTTCTCTCTCTGCGCTCTTTCTTTCTTTCTCTCTCTGCGCTCTTTCTTTCTCTGCGCTCTCTCTCTCTCTCTGCGCTCTTGCTTTCTCTCTCTGCGCTCTTTCTTTCTCTCTCTGCGCTCTTTCTTTCTCTCTCTGCACTCTTTCTTTCTCTCTCTCTGCTCTTTCTTTCTCTCTGCGCACTTTCTTTCTCTCTCTCTGCGCTCTTTCTTTCTCTCTGCGCTCTTTCTCTCTCTCTCTCTGCGCTCTTTCTCTCTCTCTCACTGCGCTCTTTCTCTCTCTCTGCGCTCATTCTCTCTCTCTGCGCTCTTTCTTCTCTCTCTGCGCTCTTTCTTTCTCTCTCTCTGCGCTCTTTCTTTCTCTCTGCGCTATTTCTTTCTCTCTCTCTGCGCTCTCTCTCTCTGCGCTCTTTCTTTCTCTCTGCGCTCTCTCCCTCTGCGCTCTATCTCTCTCTCTGCGCTCTTTCTTTCTCTCTCTGCGCTCTTTCTTTCTCTCTCTCTGCGCTCTCTCTCTCTGCGCTCTCTCTCTCTCTCTGCGCTCTTTCTTTCTCTGCGCTCTCTCTCTCTCTCTCTCTGCGCTCTTTCTTTCTCTCTCTGCGCTCTTTCTTTCTCTCTCTGCGCTCTTTCTTTCTCTCTCTCTGCGCTCTTTCTTTCTTTCTCTCTGCGCTCTTTCTTTCTCTCTGCGCTCTTTCTTTCTCTCTGTGCTCTTTCTCTCTCTCTCTGCGCTCTTTCTTTCTCTTTCTGCGCTCTTTCTTTCTCTCTCTCTGCGCTCTTTCTTTCTCTCTGCGCTCTTTCTTTCTCTCTGCGCTCTTTCTTTCTCTCTCTCTGCGCTCTCTCTCTCTCTGCGCTCTTTCTTTCTCTCTGCGCTCTCTCCCTCTGCGCTCTATCTCTCTCTCTGCGCTCTTTCTTTCTCTCTCTGCGCTCTTTCTTTCTCTCTCTCTGCGCTCTCTCTCTCTCTGCGCTCTCTCTCTCTCTGCGCTCTTTCTCTCTCTCTGCGCTCTTTCTTTCTCTCTCTGCGCTCTTTCTTTCTTTCTCTCTCTGCGCTCGTTCTTTCTCTGCACTCTCTCTCTCTCTGCGCTCTTTCTTTCTCTCTCTGCGCTCTTTCTTTCTCTCTCTGCGCTCTTTCTTTCTCTCTCTCTGCGCTCTCACTCTCTCTGCGCTCTCTCTCTCTCTGCGCTCTCTCTCTCTCTGCGCTCTTTCTTTCTCTCTCTGCGCTCTTTCTTTCTTTCTCTCTCTGCGCTCTTTCTTTCTCTGCGCTCTCTCTCTCTCTCTGCACTCTTTCTTTCTCTCTCTCTGCGCTCTTTCTTTCTCTCTCTGCGCTCTTTCTTTCTCTCTCTGTGCTCTTTCTTTCTCTGCGCACTTTCTTTCTCTCTCTCTCTGCACTCTTTCTTTCTCTCTCTGCGCTCTTTCTTTCTCTCTCTGCGCTCTTTCTTTCTCTCTCTCTGCACACTTTCTTTCTCTCTGCGCTCTTTCTTTCTCTCTGCGCTCTTTCTTTCTCTCTCTCTGCGCTCTCTCTCTCTCTCTGCGCTCTTTCTTTCTCTCTCTCTGCGCTCTTTCTTTCTCTCTGTGCTCTTTCTTTCTCTCTCTGCGCTCTTTCTTTCTTTCTCTCTCTGCGCTCTTTCTTTCTCTGCGCTCTCTCTCTCTCTGCGCTCTTTCTTTCTCTCTCTGCGCTCTTTCTTTCTCTCTCTGCGCTCTTTCTTTCTCTCTCTCTCTGCGCTCTTTCTTTCTCTCTCTGAGCTCTTTCTTTCTCTCTCTGCGCTCTTTCTTTCTCTCTCTCTGCGCTCTTTCTCTCTCTGCGCTCTCTCTCTGTCTGCGCTCTCTTTCTCTCTGCGCTCTCTTTCTCTCTCTCTCTGCGCTCTTTCTCTCTCTCTGCGCTCTTTCTTTCTCTCTCTGCGCTCTTTCTTTCTTTCTCTCTCTGCGCTCTTTCTTTCTTTCTCTCTCTGCGCTCTTTCTTTCTCTGCACTCTCTCTCTCTGCGCTCTCTCTCTCTCTCTCTGCGCTCTTTCTTTCTTTCTCTCTCTGCGCTCTTTCTTTCTCTCTCTGCGCTCTTTCTTTCTCTCTGCACTCTCTCTATCTCTGCGCTCTCTCTCTCTCTGCGCTTTTTCTTTCTCTCTCTGCGCTCTTTCTTTCTTTCTCTCTCTGCACTCTTTCTTTCTTTCTCTCTCTGCACTCTTTCTTCCTCTATCTCTGCGCTCTTTCTTTCTCTGCGCTCTTTCTCTCTCTCTGCGCTCTTTCTTGCTCTCTCTCTCTCTGCGCTCTCTCTCTCTCTGCGCTCTCTCTCTCTCTGCGCTCTCTCTCTCTCTGCGCTCTCTCTCTGCGCACTCTCTCTCTGCGCTCTCTCTCTCTGCGCTCTTTCTTTCTCTCTCTGCGCTCTTTCTTTCTCTCTCTCTGCACTCTTTCTTTCTCTCTCTCTGCGCTCTCTCTCTCTCTCTGCGCTCTCTCTCTCTCTCTGCGCTCTCTCTCTCTCTGTGCTCTTTCTTTCTTTCTCTCTCTGCGCTCTCTCTCTCTCTGCGCTCTTTCTCTCTCTCTGCGCTCTTTCTTTCTCTCTCTGCGCTCTTTCTTTCTTTCTCTCTCTGCGCTCTTTCTTTCTCTGCACTCTCTCTCTCTGCGCTCTTTCTTTCTCTCTCTGCGCTCTTTCTTTCTCTCTCTCTGCGCTCTTTCTTTCTCTCTCTGAGCTCTTTCTTTCTCTCTCTGCGCTCTTTCTTTCTCTCTCTCTGCGCTCTCTCTCTCTCTGCGCTCTCTCTCTCTCTGCGCTCTCTCTCTGTCTGTGCTCTCTTTCTCTCTGCGCTCTCTTTCTCTCTCTCTCTGCGCTCTTTCTCTCTGCGCTCTTTGTTCCTCTCTCTCTGCGCTCTCTCTCTCTCTCTCTGCGCTCTTTCTTTCTTTCTCTCTCTGCGCTCTTTCTTTCTCTCTCTGCGCTCTTTCTTTCTCTCTCTCTGTGCTCTTTCTCTTTCTCTCGCTGCGTTCTTTCTCTCTCTCTCTGCGCTCATTCTCTCTCTCTCTGCGCTCATTCTCTCTCTCTCTGCGCTCATTCTCTCTCTCTCTGCGCTCTTTCTTTCTCTCTCTGCGCTCTTTCTTTCTCTCTCTCTGCGCTCTTTCTTTCTCTCTGTGCTCTTTCTTTCTCTCTCTGCGCTCTTTCTTTCTTTCTCTCTCTGCGCTCTTTCTTTCTCTGCGCTCTCTCTCTCTCTGCGCTCTTTCTTTCTCTCTCTGCGCTCTTTCTTTCTCTCTCTGCGCTCTTTCTTTCTCTCTCTCTCTGCGCTCTTTCTTTCTTTCTCTCTCTGAGCTCTTTCTTTCTCTCTCTGCGCTCTTTCTTTCTCTCTCTCTGCGCTCTTTCTCTCTCTGCGCTCTCTCTCTGTCTGCGCTCTCTTTCTCTCTGATCTCTCTTTCTCTCTCTCTCTGCGCTCTTTCTCTCTCTCTGCGCTCTTTCTCTCTCTCTGCGCTCTTTCTTTCTCTCTCTGCGCTCTTTCTTTCTTTCTCTCTCTGCGCTCTTTCTTTCTTTCTCTCTCTGCGCTCTTTCTTTCTCTGCACTCTCTCTCTCTGCGCTCTCTCTCTCTCTCTCTGCGCTCTTTCTTTCTTTCTCTCTCTGCGCTCTTTCTTTCTCTCTCTGCGCTCTTTCTTTCTCTCTCTCTGTGCTCTTTCTCTTTCTCTCGCTGCGCTCTCTCTCTCTCTCTGCGCTCATTCTCTCTCTCTCTCTGCGCTCTTTCTTTCTCTCTCTGCGCTCTTTCTTTCTCTCTCTCTGCGCTCTTTCATTCTCTCTCTCTGCGCTCTTTCATTCTCAATCTCTGCGCTCTTTCTTTCTCTCTGCGCTCTTTCTCTCTCTCTGCGCTCTTTCTTTCTCTCTGCACTCTCTCTATCTCTGCGCTCTCTCTCTCTCTGCGCTTTTTCTTTCTCTCTCTGCGCTCTTTCTTTCTTTCTCTCTCTGCACTCTTTCTTTCTTTCTCTCTCTGCACTCTTTCTTCCTCTCTATCTCTGCGCTCTTTCTTTCTCTGCGCTCTTTCTCTCTCTCTGCGCTCTTTCTTGCTCTCTCTCTCTCTGCGCTCTCTCTCTCTCTGCGCTCTCTCTCTGCGCACTCTCTCTCTGCGCTCTCTCTCTCTGCGCTCTTTCTTTCTCTCTCTGCGCTCTTTCTTTCTCTCTCTCTGCACTCTTTCTTTCTCTCTCTCTGCGCTCTCTCTCTCTCTCTGCGCTCTCTCTCTCTCTGCGCTCTTTCTTTCTCTCTCTGCGCTCTTTCTTTCTTTCTCTCTCTGCGCTCTTTCTTTCTTTCTCTCTCTGCGCTCTCTCTCTCTCTGCGCTCTTTCTCTCTCTCTGCGCTCTTTCTTTCTCTCTCTGCGCTCTTTCTTTCTTTCTCTCTCTGCGCTCTTTCTTTCTCTGCACTCTCTCTCTCTGCGCTCTTTCTTTCTCTCTCTGCGCTCTTTCTTTCTCTCTCTCTGCGCTCTTTCTTTCTCTCTCTGAGCTCTTTCTTTCTCTCTCTGCGCTCTTTCTTTCTCTCTCTCTGCGCTCTCTCTCTCTGCGCTCTCTCTCTGTCTGTGCTCTCTTTCTCTCTGCGCTCTCTTTCTCTCTCTCTCTGCGCTCTTTCTCTCTGCGCTCTTTGTTCCTCTCTCTCTGCGCTCTCTCTCTCTCTCTGCGCTCTTTCTTTCTTTCTCTCTCTGCGCTCTTTCTTTCTCTCTCTGCGCTCTTTCTTTCTCTCTCTCTGTGCTCTTTCTCTTTCTCTCGCTGCGTTCTTTCTCTCTCTCTCTGCGCTCATTCTCTCTCTCTCTGCGCTCATTCTCTCTCTCTCTGCGCTCATTCTCTCTCTCTCTGCGCTCATTCTCTCTCTCTCTGCGCTCTTTCTTTCTCTCTCTGCGCTCTTTCTTTCTCTCTCTCTGCGCTCTTTCTTTCTCTCTCTCTGCGCTTTTTCTTTCTCTCTTTGCACTCTTTTTTTCTCTCTTTGCGCTCTTTCTTTCTCTCTCTGCGCTCTTTCTTTCGCTCTCTCTGCGCTCTTTCTTTCTCTGCGCTCTTTCTTTCTCTCTCTCTGCGCTCTCTCTCTCTGCGCTCTTTCTTTCTCTCTCTGCGCTCTTTCTTTCTCTCTCTGCGCTCTTTCTTTCTCTCTCTGCGCTCTTTCTTTCTTTCTCTCTCTGCGCTCTTTCTTTTTCTGCGCTCTCCCTCTCTCTGCGCTCTTTCTTTCTCTCTCTGCGCTCTTTCTTTCTCTCTCTCTGCGCTCTTTCTTTCTCTCTCTCTGTGCTCTTTCTTTCTCTCTCTCTGTGCTCTTTCTTTCTCTCTCTGCGCTCTTTCTTTCTCTCTGCGCTCTTTCTTTCTCTCTCTGCGCTCTTTCTTTCTTTCTCTCTCTGCGCTCTTTCTTTCTCTGCGCTCTCCCTCTCTCTGCGCTCTTTCTTTCTCTCTCTGCGCTCTTTCTTTCTCTCTCTCTGCGCTCTTTCTTTCTCTCTCTCTGTGCTCTTTCTTTCTCTCTCTCTGTGCTCTTTCTTTCTCTCTCTCTGCGCTCTTTCTCTCTCTCTGCGCTCTTTCTCTCTCTCTGCGCTCTTTCTCTCTCTCTGCGCTCTTTCTTTCTCTCTTGCGCTCTCTCTCTCTGCGCTCTCTCTCTGCGCTCTTTCTATCTCTCTCTGCGCTCTTTCTTTCTCTCTCTCTCTGCACTCTTTCTTTCTCTCTCTGCGCTCTTTCTTTCTCTCTCTCTGCGCTCTTTCTCTTTCTCTGCGCTCTTTCTCTCTGTCTCTGCGCTCTTTCTTTCTTTCTCTCTCTGCGCTCTTTCTTTCTCTCTCTGCGCTCTTTCTTTCTCTCTCTGCGCTCTTTCTTTCTCTCTCTGCGCTCTTTCTTTCTCTCTCTCTCTCTGCGCTCTTTCTTTCTCTCTCTCTGCGCTCTTTCTTTCTCTCTCTCTGCGCTCTTTCTTTCTCTCTCTCTGCGCTCTTTCTCTTTCTCTGCGCTCTTTCTCTCTCTCTCTGCGCTCTTTCTTTCTCTCTCTGCGCTCCTTCTTTCTCTCTCTGCGCTCTTTCTTTCTCTCTCTGCGCTCTTTCTTTCTTTCTCTCTCTGCGCTCTTTCTTTCTCTCTCTGCACTCTTTCTTTCTCTCTCTCTGCGCTCTTTCTTTCTCTCTGCGCTCTTTCTTTCTCTCTGTGCTCTTTCTCTCTCTGCGCTCTTTCTTTCTCTCTCTGTGCTCTTTCTTTCTCTCTCTGCGCTCTTTCTTTCTTTCTCTCTCTGCGCTCTTTTTTTCTCTGCGCTCTCCCTCTCTCTGCGCTCTTTCTTTCTCTCTCTGCGCTCTTTCTTTCTCTCTGCGCACTTTCTTTCTCTCTCTCTCTGCGCTCTTTCTTTCTCTCTGCGCACTTTCTTTCTCTCTCTCTCTGCGCTCTTTCTTTCTCTCTCTGCGCTCTTTCTTTCTCTCTCTGCGCTCTTTCTTTCTCTCTCTCTGCACTCTTTCTTTCTCTCTCTCTGCGCTCTCTCTCTCTCTCTGCGCTCTCTCTCTCTCTCTGCGCTCTCTCTCTCTCTGTGCTCTTTCTTTCTTTCTCTCTCTGCGCTCTCTCTCTCTCTGCGCTCTTTCTCTCTCTCTGCGCTCTTTCTTTCTCTCTCTGCGCTCTTTCTTTCTTTCTCTCTCTGCGCTCTTTCTTTCTCTGCACTCTCTCTCTCTGCGCTCTTTCTTTCTCTCTCTGCGCTCTTTCTTTCTCTCTCTCTGCGCTCTTTCTTTCTCTCTCTGAGCTCTTTCTTTCTCTCTCTGCGCTCTTTCTTTCTCTCTCTCTGCGCTCTCTCTCTCTCTGCGCTCTCTCTCTCTCTGCGCTCTCTCTCTGTCTGTGCTCTCTTTCTCTCTGCGCTCTCTTTCTCTCTCTCTCTGCGCTCTTTCTCTCTGCGCTCTTTGTTCCTCTCTCTCTGCGCTCTCTCTCTCTCTCTCTGCGCTCTTTCTTTCTTTCTCTCTCTGCGCTCTTTCTTTCTCTCTCTGCGCTCTTTCTTTCTCTCTCTCTGTGCTCTTTCTCTTTCTCTCGCTGCGTTCTTTCTCTCTCTCTCTGCGCTCATTCTCTCTCTCTCTGCGCTCATTCTCTCTCTCTCTGCGCTCATTCTCTCTCTCTCTGCGCTCTTTCTTTCTCTCTCTGCGCTCTTTCTTTCTCTCTCTCTGCGCTCTTTCTTTCTCTCTGTGCTCTTTCTTTCTCTCTCTGCGCTCTTTCTTTCTTTCTCTCTCTGCGCTCTTTCTTTCTCTGCGCTCTCTCTCTCTCTGCGCTCTTTCTTTCTCTCTCTGCGCTCTTTCTTTCTCTCTCTGCGCTCTTTCTTTCTCTCTCTCTCTGCGCTCTTTCTTTCTTTCTCTCTCTGAGCTCTTTCTTTCTCTCTCTGCGCTCTTTCTTTCTCTCTCTCTGCGCTCTTTCTCTCTCTGCGCTCTCTCTCTGTCTGCGCTCTCTTTCTCTCTGATCTCTCTTTCTCTCTCTCTCTGCGCTCTTTCTCTCTCTCTGCGCTCTTTCTCTCTCTCTGCGCTCTTTCTTTCTCTCTCTGCGCTCTTTCTTTCTTTCTCTCTCTGCGCTCTTTCTTTCTTTCTCTCTCTGCGCTCTTTCTTTCTCTGCACTCTCTCTCTCTGCGCTCTCTCTCTCTCTCTCTGCGCTCTTTCTTTCTTTCTCTCTCTGCGCTCTTTCTTTCTCTCTCTGCGCTCTTTCTTTCTCTCTCTCTGTGCTCTTTCTCTTTCTCTCGCTGCGCTCTCTCTCTCTCTCTGCGCTCATTCTCTCTCTCTCTCTGCGCTCTTTCTTTCTCTCTCTGCGCTCTTTCTTTCTCTCTCTCTGCGCTCTTTCATTCTCTCTCTCTGCGCTCTTTCATTCTCAATCTCTGCGCTCTTTCTTTCTCTCTGCGCTCTTTCTCTCTCTCTGCGCTCTTTCTTTCTCTCTGCACTCTCTCTATCTCTGCGCTCTCTCTCTCTCTGCGCTTTTTCTTTCTCTCTCTGCGCTCTTTCTTTCTTTCTCTCTCTGCACTCTTTCTTTCTTTCTCTCTCTGCACTCTTTCTTCCTCTCTATCTCTGCGCTCTTTCTTTCTCTGCGCTCTTTCTCTCTCTCTGCGCTCTTTCTTGCTCTCTCTCTCTCTGCGCTCTCTCTCTCTCTGCGCTCTCTCTCTGCGCACTCTCTCTCTGCGCTCTCTCTCTCTGCGCTCTTTCTTTCTCTCTCTGCGCTCTTTCTTTCTCTCTCTCTGCACTCTTTCTTTCTCTCTCTCTGCGCTCTCTCTCTCTCTCTGCGCTCTCTCTCTCTCTGCGCTCTTTCTTTCTCTCTCTGCGCTCTTTCTTTCTTTCTCTCTCTGCGCTCTTTCTTTCTTTCTCTCTCTGCGCTCTCTCTCTCTCTGCGCTCTTTCTCTCTCTCTGCGCTCTTTCTTTCTCTCTCTGCGCTCTTTCTTTCTTTCTCTCTCTGCGCTCTTTCTTTCTCTGCACTCTCTCTCTCTGCGCTCTTTCTTTCTCTCTCTGCGCTCTTTCTTTCTCTCTCTCTGCGCTCTTTCTTTCTCTCTCTGAGCTCTTTCTTTCTCTCTCTGCGCTCTTTCTTTCTCTCTCTCTGCGCTCTCTCTCTCTGCGCTCTCTCTCTGTCTGTGCTCTCTTTCTCTCTGCGCTCTCTTTCTCTCTCTCTCTGCGCTCTTTCTCTCTGCGCTCTTTGTTCCTCTCTCTCTGCGCTCTCTCTCTCTCTCTGCGCTCTTTCTTTCTTTCTCTCTCTGCGCTCTTTCTTTCTCTCTCTGCGCTCTTTCTTTCTCTCTCTCTGTGCTCTTTCTCTTTCTCTCGCTGCGTTCTTTCTCTCTCTCTCTGCGCTCATTCTCTCTCTCTCTGCGCTCATTCTCTCTCTCTCTGCGCTCATTCTCTCTCTCTCTGCGCTCATTCTCTCTCTCTCTGCGCTCTTTCTTTCTCTCTCTGCGCTCTTTCTTTCTCTCTCTCTGCGCTCTTTCTTTCTCTCTCTCTGCGCTTTTTCTTTCTCTCTTTGCACTCTTTTTTTCTCTCTTTGCGCTCTTTCTTTCTCTCTCTGCGCTCTTTCTTTCGCTCTCTCTGCGCTCTTTCTTTCTCTGCGCTCTTTCTTTCTCTCTCTCTGCGCTCTCTCTCTCTGCGCTCTTTCTTTCTCTCTCTGCGCTCTTTCTTTCTCTCTCTGCGCTCTTTCTTTCTCTCTCTGCGCTCTTTCTTTCTTTCTCTCTCTGCGCTCTTTCTTTTTCTGCGCTCTCCCTCTCTCTGCGCTCTTTCTTTCTCTCTCTGCGCTCTTTCTTTCTCTCTCTCTGCGCTCTTTCTTTCTCTCTCTCTGTGCTCTTTCTTTCTCTCTCTCTGTGCTCTTTCTTTCTCTCTCTGCGCTCTTTCTTTCTCTCTGCGCTCTTTCTTTCTCTCTCTGCGCTCTTTCTTTCTTTCTCTCTCTGCGCTCTTTCTTTCTCTGCGCTCTCCCTCTCTCTGCGCTCTTTCTTTCTCTCTCTGCGCTCTTTCTTTCTCTCTCTCTGCGCTCTTTCTTTCTCTCTCTCTGTGCTCTTTCTTTCTCTCTCTCTGTGCTCTTTCTTTCTCTCTCTCTGCGCTCTTTCTCTCTCTCTGCGCTCTTTCTCTCTCTCTGCGCTCTTTCTCTCTCTCTGCGCTCTTTCTCTCTCTCTGCGCTCTTTCTTTCTCTCTTGCGCTCTCTCTCTCTGCGCTCTCTCTCTGCGCTCTTTCTATCTCTCTCTGCGCTCTTTCTTTCTCTCTCTCTCTGCACTCTTTCTTTCTCTCTCTGCGCTCTTTCTTTCTCTCTCTCTGCGCTCTTTCTCTTTCTCTGCGCTCTTTCTCTCTGTCTCTGCGCTCTTTCTTTCTTTCTCTCTCTGCGCTCTTTCTTTCTCTCTCTGCGCTCTTTCTTTCTCTCTCTGCGCTCTTTCTTTCTCTCTCTGCGCTCTTTCTTTCTCTCTCTCTCTCTGCGCTCTTTCTTTCTCTCTCTCTGCGCTCTTTCTTTCTCTCTCTCTGCGCTCTTTCTTTCTCTCTCTCTGCGCTCTTTCTCTTTCTCTGCGCTCTTTCTCTCTCTCTCTGCGCTCTTTCTTTCTCTCTCTGCGCTCCTTCTTTCTCTCTCTGCGCTCTTTCTTTCTCTCTCTGCGCTCTTTCTTTCTTTCTCTCTCTGCGCTCTTTCTTTCTCTCTCTGCACTCTTTCTTTCTCTCTCTCTGCGCTCTTTCTTTCTCTCTGCGCTCTTTCTTTCTCTCTGTGCTCTTTCTCTCTCTGCGCTCTTTCTTTCTCTCTCTGTGCTCTTTCTTTCTCTCTCTGCGCTCTTTCTTTCTTTCTCTCTCTGCGCTCTTTTTTTCTCTGCGCTCTCCCTCTCTCTGCGCTCTTTCTTTCTCTCTCTGCGCTCTTTCTTTCTCTCTCTGCGCTCTTTCTTTCTCTCTCTGCGCTCTTTCTTTCTCTCTCTGCGCTCTTTCTTTCTTTCTCTCTCTGCGCTCTTTCTTTCTCTGCGCTCTCTCTCTCTCTCTGCGCTCTTGCTTTCTCTCTCTGCGCTCTTTCTTTCTCTCTCTGCGCTCTTTCTTTCTCTCTCTGCACTCTTTCTTTCTCTCTCTCTGCTCTTTCTTTCTCTCTGCGCACTTTCTTTCTCTCTCTCTGCGCTCTTTCTTTCTCTCTGCGCTCTTTCTCTCTCTCTCTCTGCGCTCTTTCTCTCTCTCTCACTGCGCTCTTTCTCTCTCTCTGCGCTCATTCTCTCTCTCTGCGCTCTTTCTTCTCTCTCTGCGCTCTTTCTTTCTCTCTCTCTGCGCTCTTTCTTTCTCTCTGCGCTATTTCTTTCTCTCTCTCTGCGCTCTCTCTCTCTGCGCTCTTTCTTTCTCTCTGCGCTCTCTCCCTCTGCGCTCTATCTCTCTCTCTGCGCTCTTTCTTTCTCTCTCTGCGCTCTTTCTTTCTCTCTCTCTGCGCTCTCTCTCTCTGCGCTCTCTCTCTCTCTCTGCGCTCTTTCTTTCTCTGCGCTCTCTCTCTCTCTCTCTCTGCGCTCTTTCTTTCTCTCTCTGCGCTCTTTCTTTCTCTCTCTGCGCTCTTTCTTTCTCTCTCTCTGCGCTCTTTCTTTCTTTCTCTCTGCGCTCTTTCTTTCTCTCTGCGCTCTTTCTTTCTCTCTGTGCTCTTTCTCTCTCTCTCTGCGCTCTTTCTTTCTCTTTCTGCGCTCTTTCTTTCTCTCTCTCTGCGCTCTTTCTTTCTCTCTGCGCTCTTTCTTTCTCTCTGCGCTCTTTCTTTCTCTCTCTCTGCGCTCTCTCTCTCTCTGCGCTCTTTCTTTCTCTCTGCGCTCTCTCCCTCTGCGCTCTATCTCTCTCTCTGCGCTCTTTCTTTCTCTCTCTGCGCTCTTTCTTTCTCTCTCTCTGCGCTCTCTCTCTCTCTGCGCTCTCTCTCTCTCTGCGCTCTTTCTCTCTCTCTGCGCTCTTTCTTTCTCTCTCTGCGCTCTTTCTTTCTTTCTCTCTCTGCGCTCGTTCTTTCTCTGCACTCTCTCTCTCTCTGCGCTCTTTCTTTCTCTCTCTGCGCTCTTTCTTTCTCTCTCTCTGCGCTCTTTCTTTCTCTCTCTCTGCGCTCTTTCTTTCTCTCTCTCTGCGCTCTTTCTTTTTCTCTGCGCACTTTCTTTCTCTCTCTCTGCGCTCTTTCTTTCTCTCTCTCTGAGCTCTTTCTTTCTCTCTGCGCTCTCTCTCTCTGCGCTCTCTCTCTCTGCGCTCTCTCTCTGCGCTCTCTCTCTCTGCGCTCTCTCTCTCTGCGCTCTCTCTCTGCGCTCTCTCTCTCTGCGCTCTTTTTTCTCTCTCTGCGCTCTTTCTTTCTTTCTCTCTCTCTGCGCTCTTTCTTTCTCTCTCTGCGCTTTTTCTTTCTCTCTCTCTGCGCTCTTTCTTTCTCTCTCTCTCTGCGCTCTTTCTTTCTCTCTCTCTCTGCGCTCTTTCTTTCTCTCTCTCTGCGCTCTCTCTCTCTGCGCTCTTTCTTTCTCTCTCTGCGCTCTTTCTTTCTCTCTCTGCGCTCTTTCTTTCTCTCTCTGCGCTCTTTCTTTCTTTCTCTCTCTGCGCTCTTTCTTTTTCTGCGCTCTCCCTCTCTCTGCGCTCTTTCTTTCTCTCTCTGCGCTCTTTCTTTCTCTCTCTCTGCGCTCTTTCTTTCTCTCTCTCTGCGCTCTTTCTTTCTCTCTCTCTGTGCTCTTTCTTTCTCTCTCTCTGTGCTCTTTCTTTCTTTCTCTGCGCTCTCCCTCTCTCTGCGCTCTTTCTTTCTCTCTCTGCGCTCTTTCTTTCTCTCTCTCTGCGCTCTTTCTTTCTCTCTCTCTGTGCTCTTTCTTTCTCTCTCTCTGTGCTCTTTCTTTCTCTCTCTGCGCTCTTTCTTTCTCTCTCTGCGCTCTTTCTTTCTCTCTCTGCGCTCTTTCTTTCTTTCTCTCTCTGCGCTCTTTCTTTTTCTGCGCTCTCCCTCTCTCTGCGCTCTTTCTTTCTCTCTCTGCGCTCTTTCTTTCTCTCTCTCTGCGCTCTTTCTTTCTCTCTCTCTGCGCTCTTTCTTTCTCTCTCTCTGTGCTCTTTCTTTCTCTCTCTCTGTGCTCTTTCTTTCTCTCTCTGCGCTCTTTCTTTCTCTCTGCGCTCTTTCTTTCTCTCTCTGCGCTCTTTTTTCTTTCTCTCTCTGCGCTCTTTCTTTCTCTGCGCTCTCCCTCTCTCTGCGCTCTTTCTTTCTCTCTCTGCGCTCTTTCTTTCTCTCTCTCTGCGCTCTTTCTTTCTCTCTCTCTGTGCTCTTTCTTTCTCTCTCTCTGTGCTCTTTCTTTCTCTCTCTCTGCGCTCTTTCTCTCTCTCTGCGCTCTTTCTCTCTCTCTGCGCTCTTTCTTTCTTTCTCTCTCTGCGCTCTTTCTTTCTCTCTCTGCGCTCTTTCTTTCTCTCTCTGCGCTCTTTCTTTCTCTCTCTGCGCTCTTTCTTTCTCTCTCTGCGCTCTTTCTTTCTCTCTCTGCGCTCTTTCTTTCTCTCTCTGCGCTCTTTCTTTCTTTCTCTCTCTGCGCTCTTTCTTTCTCTCTCTGCGCTCTTTCTTTCTCTCTTGCGCTCTCTCTCTCTGTGCTCTCTCTCTGCGCTCTTTCTATCTCTCTCTGCGCTCTTTCTTTCTCTCTCTCTCTGCACTCTTTCTTTCTCTCTCTGCGCTCTTTCTTTCTCTCTCTCTGCGCTCTTTCTCTTTCTCTGCGCTCTTTCTCTCTGTCTCTGCGCTCTTTCTTTCTTTCTCTCTCTGCGCTCTTTCTTTCTCTCTCTGCGCTCTTTCTTTCTCTCTCTGCGCTCTTTCTTTCTCTCTCTGCGCTCTTTCTTTCTCTCTCTGCGCTCTTTCTTTCTCTCTCTCTCTCTGCGCTCTTTCTTTCTCTCTCTCTGCGCTCTTTCTTTCTCTCTCTCTGCGCTCTTTCTCTTTCTCTGCGCTCTTTCTCTCTCTCTCTGCGCTCTTTCTTTCTCTCTCTGCGCTCCTTCTTTCTCTCTCTGCGCTCTTTCTTTCTCTCTCTGCGCTCTTTCTTTCTTTCTCTCTCTGCGCTCTTTCTTTCTCTCTCTGCGCTCTTTCTTTCTTTCTCTCTCTGCGCTCTTTCTTTCTTTCTCTCTCTGCGCTCTTTCTTTCTCTCTCTGCACTCTTTCTTTCTCTCTCTCTGCGCTCTTTCTTTCTCTCTGCGCTCTTTCTTTCTCTCTGTGCTCTTTCTCTCTCTGCGCTCTTTCTTTCTCTCTCTGTGCTCTTTCTTTCTCTCTCTGCGCTCTTTCTTTCTTTCTCTCTCTGCGCTCTTTTTTTCTCTGCGCTCTCCCTCTCTCTGCGCTCTTTCTTTCTCTCTTTGCGCTCTTTCTTTCTCTCTCTGCGCTCTTTCTTTCTCTCTCTGCGCTCTTTCTTTCTTTCTCTCTCTGCGCTCTTTCTTTCTCTGCGCTCTCTCTCTCTCTCTGCGCTCTTGCTTTCTCTCTCTGCGCTCTTTCTTTCTCTCTCTGCGCTCTTTCTTTCTCTCTCTGCACTCTTTCTTTCTCTCTCTCTGCTCTTTCTTTCTCTCTGCGCACTTTCTTTCTCTCTCTCTGCGCTCTTTCTTTCTCTCTGCGCTATTTCTTTCTCTCTCTCTGCGCTCTCTCTCTCTGTGCTCTTTCTTTCTCTCTGCGCTCTCTCCCTCTGCGCTCTATCTCTCTCTCTGCGCTCTTTCTTTCTCTCTCTGCGCTCTTTCTTTCTCTCTCTCTGCGCTCTCTCTCTCTGCGCTCTCTCTCTCTCTCTGCGCTCTTTCTTTCTCTGCGCTCTCTCTCTCTCTCTCTCTGCGCTCTTTCTTTCTCTCTCTGCGCTCTTTCTTTCTCTCTCTGCGCTCATTCTTTCTCTCTCTCTGCGCTCTTTCTTTCTTTCTCTCTGCGCTCTTTCTTTCTCTCTGCGCTCTTTCTTTCTCTCTGTGCTCTCTCTCTCTCTCTGCGCTCTTTCTTTCTCTTTCTGCGCTCTTTCTTTCTCTCTCTCTGCGCTCTTTCTTTCTCTCTGCGCTCTTTCTTTCTCTCTGCGCTCTTTCTTTCTCTCTCTCTGCGCTCTCTCTCTCTCTGCGCTCTTTCTTTCTCTCTGCGCTCTCTCCCTCTGCGCTCTATCTCTCTCTCTGCGCTCTTTCTTTCTCTCTCTGCGCTCTTTCTTTCTCTCTCTCTGCGCTCTCTCTCTCTCTGCGCTCTCTCTCTCTCTGCGCTCTTTCTCTCTCTCTGCGCTCTTTCTTTCTCTCTCTGCGCTCTTTCTTTCTTTCTCTCTCTGCGCTCGTTCTTTCTCTGCACTCTCTCTCTCTCTGCGCTCTTTCTTTCTCTCTCTGCGCTCTTTCTTTCTCTCTCTCTGCGCTCTTTCTTTCTCTCTCTCTGCGCTCTTTCTTTCTCTCTGCGCACTTTCTTTCTCTCTGCGCACTTTCTTTCTCTCTCTCTGCGCTCTTTCTATCTCTCTCTCTGAGCTCTTTCTTTCTCTCTGCGCTCTCTCTCTCTGCGCTCTCTCTCTCTGCGCTCTCTCTCTGCGCTCTCTCTCTCTGCGCTCTCTCTCTCTGCGCTCTCTCTCTGCGCTCTCTCTCTCTGCGCTCTTTTTTCTCTCTCTGCGCTCTTTCTTTCTTTCTCTCTCTCTGCGCTCTTTCTTTCTCTCTCTGCGCTTTTTCTTTCTCTCTCTCTGTGCACTTTCTTTCTCTCTGCGCTCTTTCTCTCTCTCTGCGCTCTTTCTTTCTCTCTGCGCTCTTTCTCTCTCTCTGCGCTCTTTCTCTCTCTCTGCGCTCTTTCTCTCTCTCTGCGCTCTCTCTCTGCGCTCTCTCTCTCTGCGCTCTCTCTCTGCGCTCTCTCTCTCTCTGCGCTCTTTCTTTCTCTCTCTCTCTGCGCTCTTTCTTTCTCTCTCTCTCTGCGCTCTTTCTTTCTCTCTCTCTGCGCTCTCTCTCTCTGCGCTCTTTCTTTCTCTCTCTGCGCTCTTTCTTTCTCTCTCTGCGCTCTTTCTTTCTCTCTCTGCGCTCTTTCTTTCTTTCTCTCTCTGCGCTCTTTCTTTTTCTGCGCTCTCCCTCTCTCTGCGCTCTTTCTTTCTCTCTCTGCGCTCTTTCTTTCTCTCTCTCTGCGCTCTTTCTTTCTCTCTCTCTGTGCTCTTTCTTTCTCTCTCTCTGTGCTCTTTCTTTCTCTCTCTGCGCTCTTTCTTTCTCTCTGCGCTCTTTCTTTCTCTCTCTGCGCTCTTTCTTTCTTTCTCTCTCTGCGCTCTTTCTTTCTCTGCGCTCTCCCTCTCTCTGCGCTCTTTCTTTCTCTCTCTGCGCTCTTTCTTTCTCTCTCTCTGCGCTCTTTCTTTCTCTCTCTCTGTGCTCTTTCTTTCTCTCTCTCTGTGCTCTTTCTTTCTCTCTCTCTGCGCTCTTTCTCTCTCTCTGCGCTCTTTCTTTCTCTCTTGCGCTCTCTCTCTCTGCGCTCTCTCTCTGCGCTCTTTCTATCTCTCTCTGCGCTCTTTCTTTCTCTCTCTCTCTGCACTCTTTCTTTCTCTCTCTGCGCTCTTTCTTTCTCTCTCTCTGCGCTCTTTCTCTTTCTCTGCGCTCTTTCTCTCTGTCTCTGCGCTCTTTCTTTCTTTCTCTCTCTGCGCTCTTTCTTTCTCTCTCTGCGCTCTTTCTTTCTCTCTCTGCGCTCTTTCTTTCTCTCTCTGCGCTCTTTCTTTCTCTCTCTCTCTCTGCGCTCTTTCTTTCTCTCTCTCTGCGCTCTTTCTTTCTCTCTCTCTGCGCTCTTTCTTTCTCTCTCTCTACGCTCTTTCTCTTTCTCTGCGCTCTTTCTCTCTCTCTCTGCGCTCTTTCTTTCTCTCTCTGCGCTCCTTCTTTCTCTCTCTGCGCTCTTTCTTTCTCTCTCTGCGCTCTTTCTTTCTTTCTCTCTCTGCGCTCTTTCTTTCTCTCTCTGCACTCTTTCTTTCTCTCTCTCTGCGCTCTTTCTTTCTCTCTGCGCTCTTTCTTTCTCTCTGTGCTCTTTCTCTCTCTGCGCTCTTTCTTTCTCTCTCTGTGCTCTTTCTTTCTCTCTCTGCGCTCTTTCTTTCTTTCTCTCTCTGCGCTCTTTTTTTCTCTGCGCTCTCCCTCTCTCTGCGCTCTTTCTTTCTCTCTCTGCGCTCTTTCTTTCTCTCTCTGCGCTCTTTCTTTCTTTCTCTCTCTGCGCTCTTTCTTTCTCTGCGCTCTCTCTCTCTCTCTGCGCTCTTGCTTTCTCTCTCTGCGCTCTTTCTTTCTCTCTCTGCGCTCTTTCTTTCTCTCTCTGCACTCTTTCTTTCTCTCTCTCTGCTCTTTCTTTCTCTCTGCGCTCTTTCTCTCTCTCTCTCTGCGCTCTTTCTCTCTCTCTCACTGCGCTCTTTCTCTCTCTCTGCGCTCATTCTCTCTCTCTGCGCTCTTTCTTCTCTCTCTGCGCTCTTTCTTTCTCTCTCTCTGCGCTCTTTCTTTCTCTCTGCGCTATTTCTTTCTCTCTCTCTGCGCTCTCTCTCTCTGCGCTCTTTCTTTCTCTCTGCGCTCTCTCCCTCTGCGCTCTATCTCTCTCTCTGCGCTCTTTCTTTCTCTCTCTGCGCTCTTTCTTTCTCTCTCTCTGCGCTCTCTCTCTCTGCGCTCTCTCTCTCTCTCTGCGCTCTTTCTTTCTCTGCGCTCTCTCTCTCTCTCTCTCTGCGCTCTTTCTTTCTCTCTCTGCGCTCTTTCTTTCTCTCTCTGCGCTCTTTCTTTCTCTCTCTCTGCGCTCTTTCTTTCTCTCTCTCTGCGCTCTTTCTTTCTCTCTGCGCACTTTCTTTCTCTCTGCGCACTTTCTTTCTCTCTCTCTGCGCTCTTTCTTTCTCTCTCTCTGAGCTCTTTCTTTCTCTCTGCGCTCTCTCTCTCTGCGCTCTCTCTCTCTGCGCTCTCTCTCTGCGCTCTCTCTCTCTGCGCTCTCTCTCTCTGCGCTCTCTCTCTGCGCTCTCTCTCTCTGCGCTCTTTTTTCTCTCTCTGCGCTCTTTCTTTCTTTCTCTCTCTCTGCGCTCTTTCTTTCTCTCTCTGCGCTTTTTCTTTCTCTCTCTCTGCGCTCTTTCTTTCTCTCTCTCTCTGCGCTCTTTCTTTCTCTCTCTCTCTGCGCTCTTTCTTTCTCTCTCTCTGCGCTCTCTCTCTCTGCGCTCTTTCTTTCTCTCTCTGCGCTCTTTCTTTCTCTCTCTGCGCTCTTTCTTTCTCTCTCTGCGCTCTTTCTTTCTTTCTCTCTCTGCGCTCTTTCTTTTTCTGCGCTCTCCCTCTCTCTGCGCTCTTTCTTTCTCTCTCTGCGCTCTTTCTTTCTCTCTCTCTGCGCTCTTTCTTTCTCTCTCTCTGCGCTCTTTCTTTCTCTCTCTCTGTGCTCTTTCTTTCTCTCTCTCTGTGCTCTTTCTTTCTCTCTCTGCGCTCTTTCTTTCTCTCTGCGCTCTTTCTTTCTCTCTCTGCGCTCTTTCTTTCTTTCTCTCTCTGCGCTCTTTCTTTCTCTGCGCTCTCCCTCTCTCTGCGCTCTTTCTTTCTCTCTCTGCGCTCTTTCTTTCTCTCTCTCTGCGCTCTTTCTTTCTCTCTCTCTGTGCTCTTTCTTTCTCTCTCTCTGTGCTCTTTCTTTCTCTCTCTCTGTGCTCTTTCTTTCTCTCTCTGCGCTCTTTCTTTCTCTCTCTGCGCTCTTTCTTTCTTTCTCTCTCTGCGCTCTTTCTTTTTCTGCGCTCTCCCTCTCTCTGCGCTCTTTCTTTCTCTCTCTGCGCTCTTTCTTTCTCTCTCTCTGCGCTCTTTCTTTCTCTCTCTCTGCGCTCTTTCTTTCTTTCTCTCTCTGCGCTCATTTTTTCTCTGCGCTCTCTCTCTCTCTGCGCTCTTTCTTTCTCTCTCTGCGCTCTTTCTTTCTCTCTCTCTGCGCTCTTTCTTTCTCTCTCTCTGTGCTCTTTCTTTCTCTCTCTCTGTGCTTTTTCTTTCTCTCTCTGCGCTCTTTCTTTCTCTCTGCGCTCTTTCTTTCTCTCTGCGCTCTTTCTTTCTCTGCGCTCTCTCTCTCTGCGCTCTTTCTTTCTCTCTCTGCGCTCTTTCTTTCTCTCTCTCTGCGCTCTTTCTTTCTCTCTCTCTGCGCTCTTTCTTTCTCTCTGCGCACTTTCTTTCTCTCTGCGCACTTTCTTTCTCTCTCTCTGCGCACTTTCTTTCTCTCTCTCTGCGCTCTTTCTTTCTCTCTGCGCTCTCTCTCTCTGCGCTCTCTCTCTCTGCGCTCTCTCTCTCTGCGCTCTCTCTCTGTGCTCTCTCTCTCTGCGCTCTCTCTCTCTGCGCTCTCTCTCTCTGCGCTCTCTCTCTCTGCGCTCTCTCTCTCTGCGCTCTCTCTCTCTGCGCTCTCTCTCTCTGCGCTCTCTCTCTCTGCGCTCTTTCTTTCTCTCTCTGCGCTCTTTCTTTCTCTCTCTGCGCTCTTTCTCTCTCTCTCTGCGCTCTTTCTTTCTCTCTCTGCGCTCTTTCTTTCTCTCTCTGCGCTCTTTCTTTCTCTCTCTCTGCGCTCTTTCTTTCTCTCTCTGCGCTCTTTCTCTCTCTCTCTGCGCTCTCTTTCTCTCTCTGCGCTCTTTCTTTCTCTCTGCGCTCTTTCTCTCTCTGCGCTCTCTCTCTCTGCGCTCTTTCTTTCTCTTTCTCTCTCTGCGTTCTTTCTCTCTCTCTGCGCTCTTTCTTTCTCTCTCTCTGCGCTCTTTCTTTCTCTCTCTCTGCGCACTTTCTTTCTCTCTGCGCTCTTTCTCTCTCTCTGCGCTCTTTCTTTCTCTCTGCGCTCTCTCTCTCTGCGCTCTCTCTCTCTGCGCTCTCTCTCTCTGCGCTCTTTCTTTCTCTCTCTCTGCGCTCTCTCTCTCTCTCTGCGCTCTTTCTTTCTCTCTCTGCGCTCTCTCTCTCTCTGCGCTCTTTCTTTCTCTCTCTGCGCTCTTTCTTTCTCTCTCTGCGCTCTTTCTTTCTCTCTCTGCGCTCTTTCTTTCTTTCTCTCTCTGCGCTCTTTCTTTCTCTGCGCTCTCCCTCTCTCTGCGCTCTTTCTTTCTCTCTCTCTGCGCTCTTTCTTTCTCTCTCTCTGCGCTCTTTCTTTCTCTCTCTCTGTGCTCTTTCTTTCTCTCTCTCTGTGCTCTTTCTTTCTCTCTCTGCGCTCTTTCTTTCTCTCTGCGCTCTTTCTTTCTCTCTACGCACTTTCTTTCTCTCTCTCTGCACTCTTTCTCTCTCTCTGCGCTCTTTCTTTCTCTCTTGTGCTCTCTGTCTCTCTTGCGCTCTCTGTCTCTGCACTCTCTCTCTCTCTGCGCTCTTTCTATCTCTCTCTGCGCTCTTTCTTTCTCTCTCTCTCTGCGCTCTTTCTTTCTCTCTCTCTCTGTGCTCTTTCTTTCTCTCTCTCTGCGCTCTTTCTCTTTCTCTGCGCTCTTTCTCTCTCTCTGCGCTCTTTCTTTCTCTCTCTGCGCTCTTTCTTTCTCTCTCTGCGCTCTTTCTTTCTCTCTCTGTGCTCTTTCTTTCTCTCTCTGCGCTCTTTCTTTCTCTCTCTCTCACTGCGCTCTTTCTTTCTCTCTCTCTGCGCTCTTTCTTTCTCTCTCTCTGCGCTCTTTCTCTTTCTCTGCGCTCTTTCTTTCTCTCTCTGCGCTCTTTCTTTCTCTCTCTGCGCTCTTTCTTTCTCTCTCTGCGCTCTTTCTTTCTCTCTCTGCGCTCTTTCTTTTTTCTCTCTGCGCTCTTTCTTTCTCTCTGCGCTCTTTCTTTCTCTCTGTGCTCTTTCTCTCTCTGCGCTCTTTCTTTCTCTCTCTGTGCTCTTTCTTTCTCTCTCTGCGCTCTTTCTTTCTTTCTCTCTCTGCGCTCTTTTTTCTCTGCGCTCTCCCTCTCTCTGCGCTCTTTCTTTCTCTCTCTGCGCTCTTTCTTTCTCTCTCTGCGCTCTTTCTTTCTCTCTCTGCGCTCTTTCTTTCTTTCTCTCTCTGCGCTCTTTTTTTCTCTGCGCTCTCTCTCTCTCTCTGCGCTCTTTCTTTCTCTCTCTGCGCTCTTTCTTTCTCTCTCTCTGCGCTCTTTCTTTCTCTCTCTCTGCGCTCTTTCTTTCTCTCTCTCTGTGCTTTTTCTTTCTCTCTCTGCGCTCTTTCTTTCTCTCTGCGCTCTTTCTTTCTCTCTGCGCTCTTTCTTTCTCTGCGCTCTTTCTTTCTCTGCGCTCTTTCTTTCTCTCTCTCTGCGCTCTTTCTTTCTCTCTCTCTGCGCTCTTTCTTTCTCTCTCTCTGCGCTCTTTCTTTCTCTCTGCGCACTTTCTTTCTCTCTGCGCACTTTCTTTCTCTCTCTCTGCGCACTTTCTTTCTCTCTCTCTGAGCTCTTTCTTCCTCTCTGCGCTCTCTCTGCGCTCTCTCTGCGCTCTCTCTGCGCTCTCTCTCTCTGCGCTCTCTCTCTGTGCTCTCTCTCTCTGCGCTCTCTCTCTCTGCGCTCTCTCTCTCTGCGCTCTTTCTTTCTTTCTCTCTCTGCGCTCTTTCTTTCTCTGCGCTCTCCCTCTCTCTGCGCTCTTTCTTTCTCTCTCTGCGCTCTTTCTTTCTCTCTCTCTGCGCTCTTTCTTTCTTTCTCTCTCTGCGCTCTTTCTTTCTCTGCGCTCTCCCTCTCTCTGCGCTCTTTCTTTCTCTCTCTGCTCTCTTTCTTTCTCTCTCTCTGCGCTCTTTCTTCTCTCTCTCTGTGCTCTTTCTTTCTCTCTCTCTGTGCTCTTTCTTTCTCTCTCTGCGCTCTTTCTTTCTCTCTGCGCTCTTTCTTTCTCTCTCTGCGCTCTTTCTTTCTCTCTCTGCGCTCTTTCTTTCTTTCTCTCTCTGCGCTCTTTCTTTCTCTGCGCTCTCCCTCTCTGCGCTCTTTCTTTCTCTCTCTCTGCGCTCTTTCTTTCTCTCTCTCTGCGCTCTTTCTTTCTCTCTCTCTGTGCTCTTTCTTTCTCTCTCTCTGTGCTCTTTCTTTCTCTCTCTCTGCGCTCTTTCTCTCTCTCTGCGCTCTTTCTCTCTGCGCTCTCTCTCTCTGCGCTCTTTCTATCTCTCTCTGCGCTCTTTCTTTCTCTCTCTCTCTGCGCTCTTTCTTTCTCTCTCTCTGTGCTCTTTCTTTCTCTCTCTCTGCGCTCTTTCTCTTTCTCTGCGCTCTTTCTCTCTCTGCGCTCTTTCTTTCTTTCTCTCTCTGCGCTCTTTCTTTTTCTGCGCTCTCCCTCTCTCTGCGCTCTTTCTTTCTCTCTCTGCGCTCTTTCTTTCTCTCTCTCTGCGCTCTTTCTTTCTCTCTCTCTGCGCTCTTTCTTTCTTTCTCTCTCTGCGCTCATTTTTTCTCTGCGCTCTCTCTCTCTCTGCGCTCTTTCTTTCTCTCTCTGCGCTCTTTCTTTCTCTCTCTCTGCGCTCTTTCTTTCTCTCTCTCTGTGCTCTTTCTTTCTCTCTCTCTGTGCTTTTTCTTTCTCTCTCTGCGCTCTTTCTTTCTCTCTGCGCTCTTTCTTTCTCTCTGCGCTCTTTCTTTCTCTGCGCTCTCTCTCTCTGCGCTCTTTCTTTCGCTCTCTGCGCTCTTTCTTTCTCTCTCTCTGCGCTCTTTCTTTCTCTCTCTCTGCGCTCTTTCTTTCTCTCTGCGCACTTTCTTTCTCTCTGCGCACTTTCTTTCTCTCTCTCTGCGCACTTTCTTTCTCTCTCTCTGAGCTCTTTCTTTCTCTCTGCGCTCTCTCTCTCTGCGCTCTCTCTCTCTGCGCTCTCTCTCTCTGCGCTCTCTCTCTGTGCTCTCTCTCTCTGCGCTCTCTCTCTCTGCGCTCTCTCTCTCTGCGCTCTCTCTCTCTGCGCTCTCTCTCTCTGCGCTCTCTCTCTCTGCGCTCTTTCTTTCTCTCTCTGCGCTCTTTCTTTCTCTCTCTGCGCTCTTTCTCTCTCTCTCTGCGCTCTTTCTTTCTCTCTCTGCGCTCTTTCTTTCTCTCTCTGCGCTCTTTCTTTCTCTCTCTCTGCGCTCTTTCTTTCTCTCTCTGCGCTCTTTCTCTCTCTCTCTGCGCTCTCTTTCTCTCTCTGCGCTCTTTCTTCTCTCTGCGCTCTTTCTCTCTCTGCGCTCTCTCTCTCTGCGCTCTTTCTTTCTCTTTCTCTCTCTGCGTTCTTTCTCTCTCTCTGCGCTCTTTCTTTCTCTCTCTCTGCGCTCTTTCTTTCTCTCTCTCTGCGCACTTTCTTTCTCTCTGCGCTCTTTCTCTCTCTCTGCGCTCTTTCTTTCTCTCTGCGCTCTCTCTCTCTGCGCTCTCTCTCTCTGCGCTCTCTCTCTCTGCGCTCTTTCTTTCTCTCTCTCTGCGCTCTCTCTCTCTCTCTGCGCTCTTTCTTTCTCTCTCTGCGCTCTCTCTCTCTCTGCGCTCTTTCTTTCTCTCTCTGCGCTCTTTCTTTCTCTCTCTGCGCTCTTTCTTTCTCTCTCTGCGCTCTTTCTTTCTCTCTCTGCGCTCTTTCTTTCTCTGCGCTCTCCCTCTCTCTGCGCTCTTTCTTTCTCTCTCTCTGCGCTCTTTCTTTCTCTCTCTCTGCGCTCTTTCTTTCTCTCTCTCTGTGCTCTTTCTTTCTCTCTCTCTGCGCTCTTTCTTTCTCTCTGCGCTCTTTCTTTCTCTCTACGCACTTTCTTTCTCTCTCTCTGCACTCTTTCTCTCTCTCTGCGCTCTTTCTTTCTCTCTTGTGCTCTCTGTCTCTCTTGCGCTCTCTGTCTCTGCACTCTCTCTCTCTCTGCGCTCTTTCTATCTCTCTCTGCGCTCTTTCTTTCTCTCTCTCTCTGCGCTCTTTCTTTCTCTCTCTCTGTGCTCTTTCTTTCTCTCTCTCTGCGCTCTTTCTCTTTCTCTGCGCTCTTTCTCTCTCTCTGCGCTCTTTCTTTCTCTCTCTGCGCTCTTTCTTTCTCTCTCTGCGCTCTTTCTTTCTCTCTCTGTGCTCTTTCTTTCTCTCTCTGCGCTCTTTCTTTCTCTCTCTCTCACTGCGCTCTTTCTTTCTCTCTCTCTGCGCTCTTTCTTTCTCTCTCTCTGCGCTCTTTCTCTTTCTCTGCGCTCTTTCTTTCTCTCTCTGCGCTCTTTCTTTCTCTCTCTGCGCTCTTTCTTTCTCTCTCTGCGCTCTTTCTTTCTCTCTCTGCGCTCTTTCTTTTTTTCTCTCTGCGCTCTTTCTTTCTCTCTGCGCTCTTTCTTTCTCTCTGTGCTCTTTCTCTCTCTGCGCTCTTTCTTTCTCTCTCTGTGCTCTTTCTTTCTCTCTCTGCGCTCTTTCTTTCTTTCTCTCTCTGCGCTCTTTTTTTCTCTGCGCTCTCCCTCTCTCTGCGCTCTTTCTTTCTCTCTCTGCGCTCTTTCTTTCTCTCTCTGCGCTCTTTCTTTCTCTCTCTGCGCTCTTTCTTTCTTTCTCTCTCTGCGCTCTTTTTTTCTCTGCGCTCTCTCTCTCTCTCTGCGCTCTTTCTTTCTCTCTCTGCGCTCTTTCTTTCTCTCTCTCTGCGCTCTTTCTTTCTCTCTCTCTGCGCTCTTTCTTTCTCTCTCTCTGTGCTTTTTCTTTCTCTCTCTGCGCTCTTTCTTTCTCTCTGCGCTCTTTCTTTCTCTCTGCGCTCTTTCTTTCTCTGCGCTCTTTCTTTCTCTGCGCTCTTTCTTTCTCTCTCTCTGCGCTCTTTCTTTCTCTCTCTCTGCGCTCTTTCTTTCTCTCTCTCTGCGCTCTTTCTTTCTCTCTGCGCACTTTCTTTCTCTCTGCGCACTTTCTTTCTCTCTCTCTGCGCACTTTCTTTCTCTCTCTCTGAGCTCTTTCTTCCTCTCTGCGCTCTCTCTGCGCTCTCTCTGCGCTCTCTCTCTCTGCGCTCTCTCTCTGTGCTCTCTCTCTCTGCGCTCTCTCTCTCTGCGCTCTCTCTCTCTGCGCTCTTTCTTTCTTTCTCTCTCTGCGCTCTTTCTTTCTCTGCGCTCTCCCTCTCTCTGCGCTCTTTCTTTCTCTCTCTGCGCTCTTTCTTTCTCTCTCTCTGCGCTCTTTCTTTCTTTCTCTCTCTGCGCTCTTTCTTTCTCTGCGCTCTCCCTCTCTCTGCGCTCTTTCTTTCTCTCTCTGCTCTCTTTCTTTCTCTCTCTGCGCTCTTTCTTCTCTCTCTCTGTGCTCTTTCTTTCTCTCTCTCTGTGCTCTTTCTTTCTCTCTCTGCGCTCTTTCTTTCTCTCTGCGCTCTTTCTTTCTCTCTCTGCGCTCTTTCTTTCTCTCTCTGCGCTCTTTCTTTCTTTCTCTCTCTGCGCTCTTTCTTTCTCTGCGCTCTCCCTCTCTGCGCTCTTTCTTTCTCTCTCTCTGCGCTCTTTCTTTCTCTCTCTCTGCGCTCTTTCTTTCTCTCTCTCTGTGCTCTTTCTTTCTCTCTCTCTGTGCTCTTTCTTTCTCTCTCTCTGCGCTCTTTCTCTCTCTCTGCGCTCTTTCTCTCTGCGCTCTCTCTCTCTGCGCTCTTTCTATCTCTCTCTGCGCTCTTTCTTTCTCTCTCTCTCTGCGCTCTTTCTTTCTCTCTCTCTGTGCTCTTTCTTTCTCTCTCTCTGCGCTCTTTCTCTTTCTCTGCGCTCTTTCTCTCTCTCTCTGCGCTCTTTCTTTCTCTCTCTGCGCTCTTTCTTTCTCTCTCTGCGCTCTTTCTTTCTCTCTCTGCGCTCTTTCTTTCTCTCTCTGCGCTCTTTCTTTCTCTCTCTCTCTCTGCGCTCTTTCTTTCTCTCTCTCTGCGCTCTTTCTTTCTCTCTCTCTGCGCTCTTTCTTTCTCTCTCTCTGCGCTCTTTCTCTTTCTCTGCGCTCTTTCTCTCTCTCTCTGCGCTCTTTCTTTCTCTCTCTGCGCTCCTTCTTTCTCTCTCTGCGCTCTTTCTTTCTCTCTCTGCGCTCTTTCTTTCTTTCTCTTTCTGCGCTCTTTCTTTCTCTCTCTGCACTCTTTCTTTCTCTCTCTCTGCGCTCTTTCTTTCTCTCTCTCTGCGCTCTTTCTTTCTCTCTCTCTCTCTGTGCTCTTTTTTTCTCTCTGCGCACTTTCTTTCTCTCTCTCTGCGCTCTTTCTCTCTCTCTCTCTGCGCTCTTTCTCTCTCTCTCGCTGCGCTCTTTCTCTCTCTCTGCGCTCATTCTCTCTCTGCGCTCTTTCTTTCTCTCTGCGCTCTTTCTTTCTCTCTCTCTGCGCTCTCTCTCTCTGCGCTCTTTCTTTCTCTCTGCGCTCTCTCCCTCTGCGCTCTATCTATCTCTCTGCACTCTTTCTTTCTCTCTCTGCGCTCTTTCTTTCTCTCTATCTGCGCTCTCTCTCTCTCTGCGCTCTCTCTCTCTCTCTGCGCTCTTTCTTTCTCTGCGCTCTCTCTCTCTCTCTGCGCTCTTTCTTTCTTTCTCTCTGCGCTCTTTCTTTCCCTCTGCGCTCTTTCTTTCTCTCTGTGCTCTCTCTCTCTGCGCTCTTTCTTTCTCTCTCTGTGCTCTTTCTTTCTCTCTCTGCGCTCTTTCTTTCTTTCTCTCTCTGCGCTCTTTTTTTCTCTGCGCTCTCCCTCTCTCTGCGCTCTTTCTTTCTCTCTCTGCGCTCTTTCTTTCTCTCTCTGCGCTCTTTCTTTCTCTCTCTGCGCTCTTTCTTTCTTTCTCTCTCTGCGCTCTTTTTTTCTCTGCGCTCTCTCTCTCTCTCTCTCTGCGCTCTTTCTTTCTCTCTCTGCGCTCTTTCTTTCTCTCTCTCTCTGCGCTCTTTCTTTCTCTCTCTCTGTGCTCTTTCTTTCTCTCTCTCTGTGCTTTTTCTTTCTCTCTCTGCGCTCTTTCTTTCTCTCTGCGCTCTTTCTTTCTCTGCGCTCTCTCTCTCTGCGCTCTTTCTTTCTCTCTCTGCGCTCTTTCTTTCTCTCTCTCTGCGCACTTTCTTTCTCTCTGCGCACTTTCTTTCTCTCTCTCTGCGCACTTTCTTTCTCTCTCTCTGAGCTCTTTCTTTCTCTCTGCGCTCTCTCTCTCTGCGCTCTCTCTCTCTGCGCTCTCTCTCTCTGCGCTCTCTCTCTGTGCTCTCTCTCTCTGCGCTCTCTCTCTCTGCGCTCTCTCTCTCTGCGCTCTCTCTCTCTGCGCTCTCTCTCTCTGCGCTCTCTCTCTCTGCGCTCTTTCTTTCTTTCTCTCTCTCTGCGCTCTTTCTTTCTCTCTGCGCTCTTTCTTTCTCTCTCTGCGCTCTTTCTCTCTCTCTCTGCGCTCTTTCTTTCTCTCTCTGCGCTCTTTCTTTCTCTCTCTGCGCTCTTTCTTTCTCTCTCTCTGCGCTCTTTCTTTCTCTCTCTGCGCTCTCTTTCTCTCTCTGCGCTCTTTCTTTCTCTCTGCGCACTTTCTTTCTCTCTGCGCACTTTCTTTCTCTCTCTCTGCGCACTTTCTTTCTCTCTCTCTGAGCTCTTTCTTCCTCTCTGCGCTCTCTCTGCGCTCTCTCTGCGCTCTCTCTCTCTGCGCTCTCTCTCTGTGCTCTCTCTCTCTGCGCTCTCTCTCTCTGCGCTCTCTCTCTCTGCGCTCTTTCTTTCTTTCTCTCTCTGCGCTCTTTCTTTCTCTGCGCTCTCCCTCTCTCTGCGCTCTTTCTTTCTCTCTCTGCGCTCTTTCTTTCTCTCTCTCTGCGCTCTTTCTTTCTTTCTCTCTCTGCGCTCTTTCTTTCTCTGCGCTCTCCCTCTCTCTGCGCTCTTTCTTTCTCTCTCTGCTCTCTTTCTTTCTCTCTCTCTGCGCTCTTTCTTCTCTCTCTCTGTGCTCTTTCTTTCTCTCTCTCTGTGCTCTTTCTTTCTCTCTCTGCGCTCTTTCTTTCTCTCTGCGCTCTTTCTTTCTCTCTCTGCGCTCTTTCTTTCTCTCTCTGCGCTCTTTCTTTCTTTCTCTCTCTGCGCTCTTTCTTTCTCTGCGCTCTCCCTCTCTGCGCTCTTTCTTTCTCTCTCTCTGCGCTCTTTCTTTCTCTCTCTCTGCGCTCTTTCTTTCTCTCTCTCTGTGCTCTTTCTTTCTCTCTCTCTGTGCTCTTTCTTTCTCTCTCTCTGCGCTCTTTCTCTCTCTCTGCGCTCTTTCTCTCTGCGCTCTCTCTCTCTGCGCTCTTTCTATCTCTCTCTGCGCTCTTTCTTTCTCTCTCTCTCTGCGCTCTTTCTTTCTCTCTCTCTGTGCTCTTTCTTTCTCTCTCTCTGCGCTCTTTCTCTTTCTCTGCGCTCTTTCTCTCTCTCTCTGCGCTCTTTCTTTCTCTCTCTGCGCTCTTTCTTTCTCTCTCTGCGCTCTTTCTTTCTCTCTCTGCGCTCTTTCTTTCTCTCTCTGCGCTCTTTCTTTCTCTCTCTCTCTCTGCGCTCTTTCTTTCTCTCTCTCTGCGCTCTTTCTTTCTCTCTCTCTGCGCTCTTTCTTTCTCTCTCTCTGCGCTCTTTCTCTTTCTCTGCGCTCTTTCTCTCTCTCTCTGCGCTCTTTCTTTCTCTCTCTGCGCTCCTTCTTTCTCTCTCTGCGCTCTTTCTTTCTCTCTCTGCGCTCTTTCTTTCTTTCTCTTTCTGCGCTCTTTCTTTCTCTCTCTGCACTCTTTCTTTCTCTCTCTCTGCGCTCTTTCTTTCTCTCTCTCTGCGCTCTTTCTTTCTCTCTCTCTCTCTGTGCTCTTTTTTTCTCTCTGCGCACTTTCTTTCTCTCTCTCTGCGCTCTTTCTCTCTCTCTCTCTGCGCTCTTTCTCTCTCTCTCGCTGCGCTCTTTCTCTCTCTCTGCGCTCATTCTCTCTCTGCGCTCTTTCTTTCTCTCTGCGCTCTTTCTTTCTCTCTCTCTGCGCTCTCTCTCTCTGCGCTCTTTCTTTCTCTCTGCGCTCTCTCCCTCTGCGCTCTATCTATCTCTCTGCACTCTTTCTTTCTCTCTCTGCGCTCTTTCTTTCTCTCTATCTGCGCTCTCTCTCTCTCTGCGCTCTCTCTCTCTCTCTGCGCTCTTTCTTTCTCTGCGCTCTCTCTCTCTCTCTGCGCTCTTTCTTTCTTTCTCTCTGCGCTCTTTCTTTCCCTCTGCGCTCTTTCTTTCTCTCTGTGCTCTCTCTCTCTGCGCTCTTTCTTTCTCTCTCTGTGCTCTTTCTTTCTCTCTCTGCGCTCTTTCTTTCTTTCTCTCTCTGCGCTCTTTTTTTCTCTGCGCTCTCCCTCTCTCTGCGCTCTTTCTTTCTCTCTCTGCGCTCTTTCTTTCTCTCTCTGCGCTCTTTCTTTCTCTCTCTGCGCTCTTTCTTTCTTTCTCTCTCTGCGCTCTTTTTTTCTCTGCGCTCTCTCTCTCTCTCTCTCTGCGCTCTTTCTTTCTCTCTCTGCGCTCTTTCTTTCTCTCTCTCTCTGCGCTCTTTCTTTCTCTCTCTCTGTGCTCTTTCTTTCTCTCTCTCTGTGCTTTTTCTTTCTCTCTCTGCGCTCTTTCTTTCTCTCTGCGCTCTTTCTTTCTCTGCGCTCTCTCTCTCTGCGCTCTTTCTTTCTCTCTCTGCGCTCTTTCTTTCTCTCTCTCTGCGCACTTTCTTTCTCTCTGCGCACTTTCTTTCTCTCTCTCTGCGCACTTTCTTTCTCTCTCTCTGAGCTCTTTCTTTCTCTCTGCGCTCTCTCTCTCTGCGCTCTCTCTCTCTGCGCTCTCTCTCTCTGCGCTCTCTCTCTGTGCTCTCTCTCTCTGCGCTCTCTCTCTCTGCGCTCTCTCTCTCTGCGCTCTCTCTCTCTGCGCTCTCTCTCTCTGCGCTCTCTCTCTCTGCGCTCTTTCTTTCTTTCTCTCTCTCTGCGCTCTTTCTTTCTCTCTGCGCTCTTTCTTTCTCTCTCTGCGCTCTTTCTCTCTCTCTCTGCGCTCTTTCTTTCTCTCTCTGCGCTCTTTCTTTCTCTCTCTGCGCTCTTTCTTTCTCTCTCTCTGCGCTCTTTCTTTCTCTCTCTGCGCTCTTTCTCTCTCTCTCTGCGCTCTCTTTCTCTCTCTGCGCTCTTTCTTTCTCTCTGCGCTCTTTCTCTCTCTGCGCTCTCTCTCTCTGCGCTCTTTCTTTCTCTTTCTCTCTCTGCGTTCTTTCTCTCTCTCTGCGCTCTTTCTTTCTCTCTCTCTGCGCTCTTTCTTTCTCTCTCTCTGCGCACTTTCTTTCTCTCTGCGCTCTTTCTCTCTCTCTGCGCTCTTTCTTTCTCTCTGCGCTCTCTCTCTCTGCGCTCTCTCTCTCTGCGCTCTCTCTCTCTGCGCTCTTTCTTTCTCTCTCTCTGCGCTCTCTCTCTCTCTCTGCGCTCTTTCTTTCTCTCTCTGCGCTCTCTCTCTCTCTGCGCTCTTTCTTTCTCTCTCTGCGCTCTTTCTTTCTCTCTCTGCGCTCTTTCTTTCTCTCTCTGCGCTCTTTCTTTCTTTCTCTCTCTGCGCTCTTTCTTTCTCTGCGCTCTCCCTCTCTCTGCGCTCTTTCTTTCTCTCTCTCTGCGCTCTTTCTTTCTCTCTCTCTGCGCTCTTTCTTTCTCTCTCTCTGTGCTCTTTCTTTCTCTCTCTCTGTGCTCTTTCTTTCTCTCTCTGCGCTCTTTCTTTCTCTCTGCGCTCTTTCTTTCTCTCTACGCACTTTCTTTCTCTCTCTCTGCACTCTTTCTCTCTCTCTGCGCTCTTTCTTTCTCTCTTGCGCTCTCTGTCTCTCTTGCGCTCTCTGTCTCTGCACTCTCTCTCTCTCTGCGCTCTTTCTATCTCTCTCTGCGCTCTTTCTTTCTCTCTCTCTCTGCGCTCTTTCTTTCTCTCTCTCTGTGCTCTTGCTTTCTCTCTCTCTGCGCTCTTTCTCTTTCTCTGCGCTCTTTCTCTCTCTCTGCGCTCTTTCTTTCTCTCTCTGCGCTCTTTCTTTCTCTCTCTGCGCTCTTTCTTTCTCTCTCTGTGCTCTTTCTTTCTCTCTCTGCGCTCTTTCTTTCTCTCTCTCTCTCTGCGCTCTTTCTTTCTCTCTCTCTGCGCTCTTTCTCTTTCTCTGCGCTCTTTCTTTCTCTCTCTGCGCTCTTTCTTTCTCTCTCTGCGCTCTTTCTTTCTCTCTCTGCGCTCTTTCTTTCTCTCTGCGCTCTTTCTTTCTCTCTTGCGCTCTCTGTCTCTCTTGCGCTCTCTGTCTCTGCACTCTCTCTCTCTCTGCGCTCTTTCTATCTCTCTCTGCGCTCTTTCTTTCTCTCTCTCTCTGCGCTCTTTCTTTCTCTCTCTCTGTGCTCTTGCTTTCTCTCTCTCTGCGCTCTTTCTCTGCGCTCTTTCTCTCTCTCTGCGCTCTTTCTTTCTCTCTCTGCGCTCTTTCTTTCTCTCTCTGCGCTCTTTCTTTCTCTCTCTGTGCTCTTTCTTTCTCTCTCTGCGCTCTTTCTTTCTCTCTCTCTCTCTGCGCTCTTTCTTTCTCTCTCTCTGCGCTCTTTCTTTCTCTCTCTCTGCGCTCTTTCTCTTTCTCTGCGCTCTTTCTTTCTCTCTCTGCGCTCTTTCTTTCTCTCTCTGCGCTCTTTCTTTCTCTCTCTGCGCTCTTTCTTTCTCTCTGCGCTCTTTCTTTCTCTCTGTGCTCTTTCTCTCTCTGCGCTCTTTCTTTCTCTCTCTGTGCTCTTTCTTTCTCTCTCTGCGCTCTTTCTTTCTTTCTCTCTCTGCGCTCTTTTTTTCTCTGCGCTCTCCCTCTCTCTGCGCTCTTTCTTTCTCTCTCTGCGCTCTTTCTTTCTCTCTCTGCGCTCTTTCTTTCTCTCTCTGCGCTCTTTCTTTCTTTCTCTCTCTGCGCTCTTTTTTTCTCTGCGCTCTCTCTCTCTCTCTGCGCTCTTTCTTTCTCTCTCTGCGCTCTTTCTTTCTCTCTCTCTGCGCTCTTTCTTTCTCTCTCTCTGCGCTCTTTCTTTCTCTCTCTCTGTGCTTTTTCTTTCTCTCTCTGCGCTCTTTCTTTCTCTCTGCGCTCTTTCTTTCTCTCTGCGCTCTTTCTTTCTCTGCGCTCTCTCTCTCTGCGCTCTTTCTTTCTCTCTCTGCGCTCTTTCTTTCTCTCTCTCTGCGCTCTTTCTTTCTCTCTCTCTGCGCTCTTTCTTTCTCTCTGCGCACTTTCTTTCTCTCTGCGCACTTTCTTTCTCTCTCTCTGCGCACTTTCTTTCTCTCTCTCTGAGCTCTTTCTTTCTCTCTGCGCTCTCTCTCTCTGCGCTCTCTCTGCGCTCTCTCTCTCTGCGCTCTCTCTCTGTGCTCTCTCTCTCTGCGCTCTCTCTCTCTGCGCTCTCTCTCTCTGCGCTCTCTCTCTCTGCGCTCTCTCTCTCTGCTCTCTTTTTTTCCTCTCTGCGCTCTTTCTTTCTTTCTCTCTCTCTGCGCTCTTTCTTTCTCTCTCTGCGCTCTTTCTTTCTCTCTCTGCGCTCTTTCTCTCTCTCTCTGCGCTCTTTCTCTCTCTCTCTGCGCTCTTTCTTTCTCTCTCTGCGCTCTTTCTTTCTCTCTCTGCGCTCTTTCTTTCTCTCTCTCTGCGCTCTTTCTTTCTCTCTCTGCGCTCTTTCTCTCTCTCTCTGCGCTCTCTTTCTCTCTCTGCGCTCTTTCTTTCTCTCTGCGCTCTTTCTTTCTCTCTGCGCTCTTTCTCTCTCTGCGCTCTCTTTCTCTCTGCGCTCTTTCTTTCTCTTTCTCTCTCTGCGTTCTTTCTCTCTCTCTGCGCTCTTTCTTTCTCTCTCTCTCTGCGCTCTTTCTTTCTCTCTCTCTGCGCACTTTCTTTCTCTCTGCGCTCTTTCTCTCTCTCTGCGCTCTTTCTTTCTCTCTGCGCTCTCTCTCTCTGCGCTCTCTCTCTCTGCGCTCTCTCTCTCTGCGCTCTTTCTTTCTCTCTCTCTGCGCTCTCTCTCTCTCTGCGCTCTTTCTTTCTCTCTCTGCGCTCTCTCTCTCTCTGCGCTCTTTCTTTCTCTCTCTGCGCTCTTTCTTTCTCTGCGCTCTCCCTCTCTCTGCGCTCTTTCTTTCTCTCTCTCTGCGCTCTTTCTTTCTCTCTCTCTGCGCTCTTTCTTTCTCTCTCTCTGTGCTCTTTCTTTCTCTCTCTCTGTGCTCTTTCTTTCTCTCTCTGCGCTCTTTCTTTCTCTCTGCGCTCTTTCTTTCTCTCTGCGCACTTTCTTTCTTTCTCTCTGCACTCTTTCTCTCTCTCTGCGCTCTTTCTTTCTCTCTTGCGCTCTCTGTCTCTCTTGCGCTCTCTGTCTCTGCACTCTCTCTCTCTCTGCGCTCTTTCTATCTCTCTCTGCGCTCTTTCTTTCTCTCTCTCTCTGCGCTCTTTCTTTCTCTCTCTCTGTGCTCTTTCTTTCTCTCTCTCTGCGCTCTTTCTCTGCGCTCTTTCTCTCTCTCTCTGCGCTCTTTCTTTCTCTCTCTGCGCTCTTTCTTTCTCTCTCTGCGCTCTTTCTTTCTCTCTCTGTGCTCTTTTTCTCTCTCTGCGCTCTTTCTTTCTCTCTCTCTCTCTGCGCTCTTTCTTTCTCTCTCTCTGCGCTCTTTCTTTCTCTCTCTCTGCGCTCTTTCTCTTTCTCTGCGCTATTTCTCTCTCTCTGCGCTCTTTTTTTCTCTCTCTGCGCTCCTTCTTTCTATCTCTGCGCTCTTTCTTTCTCTCTCTGCGCTCTTTCTTTCTTTCTCTCTGCGCTCTTTATTTCTCTCTGCGCTCTTTCTTTCTCTCTGTGCTCTTTCTCTCTCTGCGCTCTTTCTTTCTCTCTCTGTGCTCTTTCTTTCTCTCTCTGCGCTCTTTCTTTCTTTCTCTCTCTGCGCTCTTTTTTTCTCTGCGCTCTCCCTCTCTCTGCGCTCTTTCTTTCTCTCTCTGCGCTCTTTCTTTCTCTCTCTGCGCTCTTTCTTTCTCTCTCTGCGCTCTTTCTTTCTTTCTCTCTCTGCGCTCTTTTTTTCTCTGCGCTCTTTCTTTCTCTCTCTGCGCTCTTTCTTTCTCTCTCTCTGCGCTCTTTCTTTCTCTCTCTCTGTGCTCTTTCTTTCTCTCTCTCTGTGCTTTTTCTTTCTCTCTCTGCGCTCTTTCTTTCTCTCTGCGCTCTTTCTTTCTCTCTGCGCTCTTTCTTTCTCTGCGCTCTCTCTCTCTGCGCTCTTTCTTTCTCTCTCTGCGCTCTTTCTTTCTCTCTCTCTGCGCTCTTTCTTTCTCTCTCTCTGCGCTCTTTCTTTCTCTCTGCGCACTTTCTTTCTCTCTGCGCACTTTCTTTCTCTCTCTCTGCGCACTTTCTTTCTCTCTCTCTGAGCTCTTTCTTTCTCTCTGCGCTCTCTCTCTCTGCGCTCTCTCTCTCTGCGCTCTCTCTCTCTGCGCTCTCTCTCTGAGCTCTTTCTCTCTCTCTGCGCTCTTTCTTTCTCTTTCTCTCTATGCGCTCTTTCTTTCTCTTTCTCTCTCTGCGCTCTCTCTCTCTGTGCTCTTTCTTTCTCTCTGCGCACTTTCTTTCTCTCTCTCTGCGCTCTTTCTTTCTCTCTGCGCACTTTCTTTCTTTCTCTCTGCGCACTTTCTTTCTCTCTCTCTGCGCTCTTTCTCTCTCTCTGCGCTCTTTCTTTCTCTCTGCGCTCTCTCTCTGCGCTCTTTCTTTCTCTCTCTGCGCTCTTTCTTTCTCTCTCTGCGCTCTTTCTCTCTCTCTCTCTGCGCTCTTTCTCTCTCTCTCTCTCTGCGCTCTTTCTTTCTCTTTCTCTCTCTGCGCTCTTTCTTTCTCTTTCTCTCTCTGCGCTCTTTCTCTCTGCTCTCTTTCTTTCTCTCTGCGCTCTTTCTTTCTCTCTGCGCTCTTTCTTTCTCTCTGCGCTCTTTCTTTCTCTCTGCGCTCTTTCTTTCTCTTTGCGCTCTTTTTTTCTCTCTTTGTGCTCTTTTTTTCTCTCTCTGCGCTCTTTCTTTCTCTCTCTGCGCTCTTTCTTTCTCTCTCTCTGCGCTCTTTCTTTCTCTTTCTCTCTCTGCGCTCTCTCTCTCTGTGCTCTTTCTTTCTCTCTGCGCTCTTTCTTTCTCTCTGCGCTCTTTTTTCTCTCTTTGCGCTCTTTTTTTCTCTCTTTGTGCTCTTTCTTTCTCTCTCTGCGCTCTTTCTTTCTCTCTCTCTGCGCTCTTTCTTTCTCTGCGCTCTTTCTTTCTCTCTCTGCGCTCTTTATTTCTCTCTCTGCGCTCTCTCTCTCTCTGCGCTCTCTCTCTGCGCTCTTTCTTTCTCTCTCTGCGCTCTTTCTCTCTCTCTGCGCTCTTTCTCTCTCTCTGTGCTCTTTCTCTCTCTCTGTGCTCTTTCTCTCTCTGCGCTCTTTCTCTCTCTGCGCTCTTTCTCTCTCTGCGCTCTTTCTCTCTCTGCGCTCTTTCTTTCTCTCTCTCTGCGCTCTTTCTTTCTTTCTCTCTGCGCTCTTTCTTTCTCTCTGCACTCGTACTTTCTCTCTCTCTGCGCTCTTTCTCTCTCTCTGCGCTCTTTCTTTCTCTTTCTCTCTCTCTGCGCTCTTTCTCTCTCTCTCTGCGCTCTTTCTCTCTCTCTCTCTGCGCTCTTTCTTTCTCTTTCTCTCTCTGCGCTCTTTCTCTCTCTCTGTGCTCTTTCTTTCTCTCTGCGCTCTTTCTTTCTCTCTTTCTGCGCTCTTTCTTTCTCTCTCTCTGCGCTCTTTCTCTCTCTCTCTCTGCGCTCTTTCTCTCTCTCTCTCTCTGCGCTCTTTCTTTCTCTTTCTCTCTCTGCGCTCTTTCTTTCTCTTTCTCTCTCTGCGCTCTTTCTTTCTCTTTCTCTCTCTGCGCTCTTTCTTTCTCTTTCTCTCTCTGCGCTCTTTCTCTCTGCGCTCTTTCTTTCTCTCTGCGCACTTTCTTTCTCTCTCTCTGCGCTCTTTCTCTCTCTGCGCTCTCTCTCTCTGCGCTCTTTCTTTCTCTCTCTGCGCTCTTTCTTTCTCTCTCTCTGCGCTCTTTTTTTCTCTCTTTGCACTCTTTTTTTCTCTCTTTGCGCTCTTTCTTTCTCTCTCTGCGCTCTTTCTTTCTTTCTCTCTGCGCTCTCTCTCTCTGCGCTCTTTCTTTCTCTCTCTGCGCTCTTTCTTTCTCTCTCTCTGCGCTCTTTCTCTCTCTCTCTCTGCGCTCTCTCTCTCTCTCTCTGCGCTCTTTCTTTCTCTTTCTCTCTCTGCGCTCTTTCTTTCTCTTTCTCTCTCTGCGCTCTCTCTCTCTGCGCTCTTTCTTTCTCTCTGCGCTCTTTCTTTCTCTCTGCGCTCTTTTTTTCTCTCTTTGCGCTCTTTTTTTCTCTCTTTGCGCTCTTTCTTTCTCTCTCTGCGCTCTTTCTTTCTCTCTCTCTGCGCTCTTTCTTTCTCTGCGCTCTTTCTTTCTCTCTCTGCGCTCTTTATTTCTCTCTCTGCGCTCTCTCTCTCTCTCTCTGCGCTCTCTCTCTGCGCTCTTTCTTTCTCTCTCTCTGCGCTCTTTCTTTCTCTCTCTGCGCTCTTTCTTTCTCTCTGCGCTCTTTCTATCTCTCTGTGCTCTTTCTCTGCGCTCTTTCTTTCTCTCTCTCTGCGCTCTTTCTTTCTCTCTCTGCGCTCTTTATTTCTCTCTCTGCGCTCTCTCTCTCTCTCTCTGCGCTCTCTCTCTGCGCTCTTTCTTTCTCTCTCTCTGCGCTCTTTCTTTCTCTCTCTGCGCTCTTTCTTTCTCTCTGCGCTCTTTCTATCTCTCTGTGCTCTTTCTCTCTCTGCGCTCTTTCTCTCTCTGCGCTCTTTCTCTCTCTGCGCTCTTTCTTTCTCTCTGCGCTCTTTCTTTCTCTCTGCACTCTTACTTTCTCTCTCTCTGCGCTCTTTCTCTCTCTCTGCGCTCTTTCTTTCTCTTTCTCTCTCTCTGCACTCTTTCTCTCTCTCTCTCTCTGCGCTCTTTCTCTCTCTCTCTCTGCGCTCTTTCTCTCTCTTTCTCTCTCTGCGCTCTTTCTCTCTGCGCACTTTCTTTCTCTCTCTCTGCGCTCTTTCTCTCTCTCTGCGCTCTTTCTTTCTCTCTGCGCTCTCTCTTTCTCTCTCTGCGCTCTCTCTCTCTTTCTCTCTGCGCTCTCTCTCTCTGCGCTCTCTCTCTGTCTGCGCTCTCTCTCTCTGCGCTCTTTCTCTCTCTCTCTGCGCTCTTTCTCTCTCTCTGTGCTCTTTCTTTCTCTTTCTCTGCGCTCTTTCTCTCTCTCTCTCTGCGCTCTTTCTCTCTCTCTGCGCTCTTTCTCTCTCTCTCTGCGCTCTTTCTTTCTCTCTGCGCTCTCTCTTTCTCTCTCTGCGCTCTCTCTCTCTTTCTCTCTGCGCTCTCTCTCTCTGCGCTCTCTCTCTGTCTGCGCTCTCTCTCTCTGCGCTCTTTCTTTCTGCGCTCTTTCTTTCTCTCTTTCTGCGCTCTTTCTCTCTCTCTCTGTGCTCTTTCTCTCTCTCTCTCTGCGCTCTTTCTCTCTCTCTGCGCTCTTTCTCTCTCTCTCTCTGCGCTCTTTCTTTCTCTTTCTCTCTCTGCGCTCTTTCTTTCTCTTTCTCTCTCTGCGCTCTCTCTCTGCGCTCTTTCTTTCTCTCTGCGCACTTTCTTTCTCTCTCTCTGCGCTCTTTCTTTCTCTCTGCGCTCTCTCTCTGCGCTCTCTCTTTCTCTCTCTGCGCTCTTTCTTTCTCTCTCTCTGCGCTCTTTCTCTCTCTCTTTCTGCGCTCTTTCTTTCTCTTTCTCTCTCTGCGCTCTCTCTCTCTGCGCTCTTTCTTTCTCGCTGCGCTTTTTTTTTTCTCTCTTTGCACTCTTTTTTTCTCTCTTTGCGCTCTTTCTTTCTCTCTCTGCGCTCTCTCTCTCTCTATGCGCTCTCTCTCTGCGCTCTTTCTTTCTCTCTCTCTGCGCTCTTTCTTTCTCTCTGCGCTCTTTCTCTCTGCGCTCTTTCTTTCTCTCTGCGCACTTTCTTTCTCTCTCTCTGCGCTCTTTCTCTCTCTCTCTGCGCTCTTTCTTTCTCTCTGCGCTCTCTCTCTCTGCGCTCTTTCTTTCTCTCTCTGCGCTCTTTCTTTCTCTCTCTGCGCTCTTTCTTTCTCTCTCTGCGCTCTTTCTTTCTCTCTCTGCGCTCTCTCTCTCTCTGCGCTCTTTCTCTCTCTCTGTGCTCTTTCTCTCTCTGCGCTCTTTCTCTCTCTCTGCGCTCTTTCTCTCTCTCTGCGCTCTTTCTCTCTCTCTGCGCTCTTTCTCTCTCTCTGCGCTCTCTCTCTCTCTGCGCTCTCTCTCTCTCTGCGCTCTCTCTCTGCGCTCTCTCTCTCTCTGCGCTCTCTCTCTCTCTGCGTTCTTTCTTTCTCTGTCTGCGCTCTTTCTTTCTCTGTCTGCGCTCTTTCTTTCTCTGTCTGCGCTCTTTCTTTCTCTCTCTCTCTCTGCGCTCTTTTATTCTCTACGCTCTTTCTCTCTCTCTGCGCTCTTTCTTTCTCTCTCTCTGCGCTCTCTCTCTCTTTCTCTCTGCGCTCTCTCTCTCTGCGCTCTCTCTCTGTCTGCGCTCTCTCTCTCTGTGCTCTTTCTCTCTCTCTCTGCGCTCTTTCTCTCTCTATGTGCTCTTTCTTTCTCTCTGCGCTCTTTCTTTCTCTCTCTCTGCGCTCTTTCTTCCTCTCTCTCTCTGCGCTCTTTCTTTCTCTCTCTCTCTGCGCTCTTTCTTTCTCTCTCTCTGCACTCTCTCTGCGCTCTTTCTCTCTCTCTCTCTGCGCTCTTTCTTTCTCTTTCTCTCTCTGCGCTCTTTCTTTCTGCGCTCTTTCTTTCTCTCTCTCTGCGCTCTTTCTCTCTCTCTCTGCGCTCTTTCTCTCTCTCTCTCTGCGCTCTTTCTCTCTCTCTGCGCTCTTTCTCTCTCTCTCTCTGCGCTCTTTCTTTCTCTTTCTCTCTCTGCGCTCTTTCTTTCTCTTTCTCTCTCTGCGCTCTTTCTTTCTCTTTCTTTCTCTGCGCTCTTTCTCTCTGCGCTCTTTCTTTCTCTCTGCGCACTTTCTTTCTCTCTCTCTGCGCTCTTTCTCTCTCTCTGCGCTCTTTCTTTCTCTCTGCGCGCTCTCTCTTTCTCTCTCTGCGCTCTTTCTCTCTCTCTCTGCGCTCTTTCTCTCTCTCTTTCTGCGCTCTTTCTTTCTCTTTCTCTCTCTGCGCTCTCTCTCTCTGCGCTCTTTCTTTCTCGCTGCGCTCTTTTTTCTCTCTTTGCACTCTTTTTTTCTCTCTTTGCGCTCTTTCTTTCTCTCTCTGCGCTCTTTCTTTCGCTCTCTCTGCGCTCTTTCTTTCTCTGCGCTCTTTCTTTCTCTCTCTGCGCTCTTTATTTCTCTCTCTGCGCTCTTTCTCTCTCTCTGCGCTCTCTCTCTGCGCTCTCTCTCTCTCTGCGCTCTCTCTCTCTCTGCGCTCTCTCTCTCTCTGCGTTCTTTCTTTCTCTGTCTGCGCTCTTTCTTTCTCTGTCTGCGCTCTTTCTTTCTCTGTCTGCGCTCTTTCTTTCTCTCTCTCTCTCTCTGCGCTCTTTTATTCTCTACGCTCTTTCTCTCTCTCTGCGCTCTTTCTTTCTCTCTCTCTGCGCTCTCTCTCTCTTTCTCTCTGCGCTCTCTCTCTCTGCGCTCTCTCTCTGTCTGCGCTCTCTCTCTCTGTGCTCTTTCTCTCTCTCTCTGCGCTCTTTCTCTCTCTATGTGCTCTTTCTTTCTCTCTGCGCTCTTTCTTTCGCTCTCTCTGCGCTCTTTCTTTCTCTGCGCTCTTTCTTTCTCTCTCTGCGCTCTTTATTTCTCTCTCTGCGCTCTTTCTCTCTCTCTGCGCTCTCTCTCTGCGCTCTCTCTCTCTCTGCGCTCTCTCTCTCTCTGCGCTCTCTCTCTCTCTGCGTTCTTTCTTTCTCTGTCTGCGCTCTTTCTTTCTCTGTCTGCGCTCTTTCTTTCTCTGTCTGCGCTCTTTCTTTCTCTCTCTCTCTCTCTGCGCTCTTTTATTCTCTACGCTCTTTCTCTCTCTCTGCGCTCTTTCTTTCTCTCTCTCTGCGCTCTCTCTCTCTTTCTCTCTGCGCTCTCTCTCTCTGCGCTCTCTCTCTGTCTGCGCTCTCTCTCTCTCTGCGCTCTTTCTCTCTCTATGTGCTCTTTCTTTCTCTCTGCGCTCTTTCTTTCTCTCTCTCTGCGCTCTTTCTTCCTCTCTCTCTCTGCGCTCTTTCTTTCTCTCTCTCTCTGCGCTCTTTCTTTCTCTCTCTCTGCACTCTCTCTGCGCTCTTTCTCTCTCTCTCTCTGCGCTCTTTCTTTCTCTTTCTCTCTCTGCGCTCTTTCTTTCTGCGCTCTTTCTTTCTCTCTCTCTGCGCTCTTTCTCTCTCTCTCTGCGCTCTTTCTCTCTCTCTCTCTGCGCTCTTTCTCTCTCTCTGCGCTCTTTCTCTCTCTCTCTCTGCGCTCTTTCTTTCTCTTTCTCTCTCTGCGCTCTTTCTTTCTCTTTCTCTCTCTGCGCTCTTTCTTTCTCTTTCTCTCTCTGCGCTCTTTCTCTCTGCGCTCTTTCTTTCTCTCTGCGCACTTTCTTTCTCTCTCTCTGCGCTCTTTCTCTCTCTCTGCGCTCTTTCTTTCTCTCTGCGCTCTCTCTCTCTGCGCTCTCTCTTTCTCTCTCTGCGCTCTTTCTCTCTCTCTTTCTGCGCTCTTTCTTTCTCTTTCTCTCTCTGCGCTCTCTCTCTCTGCGCTCTTTCTTTCTCGCTGCGCTCTTTTTTCTCTCTTTGCACTCTTTTTTTCTCTCTTTGCGCTCTTTCTTTCTCTCTCTGCGCTCTTTCTTTCGCTCTCTCTGCGCTCTTTCTTTCTCTGCGCTCTTTCTTTCTCTCTCTGCGCTCTTTATTTCTCTCTCTGCGCTCTCTCTCTCTCTATGCGCTCTCTCTCTGCGCTCTTTCTTTCTCTCTCTCTGCGCTCTTTCTTTCTCTCTGCGCTCTCTCTCTCTGCGCTCTTTCTTTCTCTCTCTCTGCGCTCTTTCTCTCTCTCTCTCTGCGCTCTTTCTCTCTCTCTCTCTGCGCTCTTCTTTCTCTTTCTCTCTCTGCGCTCTTTCTCTCTGCGCTCTTTCTTTCTCTCTGCGCACTTTCTTTCTCTCTCTCTGCGCTCTTTCTCTCTCTCTGCGCTCTTTCTTTCTCTCTGCGCTCTCTCTCTCTGCGCTCTTTCTTTCTCTCTCTGCGCTCTTTCTTTCTCTCTCTGCGCTCTTTCTTTCTCTCTCTGCGCTCTTTCTCTCTCTCTGCGCTCTTTCTCTCTCTCTGCGCTCTTTCTCTCTCTCTGTGCTCTTTCTCTCTCTGCGCTCTTTCTCTCTCTCTGCGCTCTTTCTCTCTCTCTGCGCTCTTTCTCTCTCTCTGCGCTCTCTCTCTCTCTGCGCTCTCTCTCTCTGCGCTCTTTCTTTCTCTGTCTGCGCTCTTTCTTTCTCTGTCTGCGCTCTTTCTTTCTCTGTCTGCGCTCTTTCTTTCTCTCTCTCTCTCTGCGCTCTTTTATTCTCTACGCTCTTTCTCTCTCTCTGCGCTCTTTCTTTCTCTCTCTCTGCGCTCTCTCTCTCTTTCTCTCTGCGCTCTCTCTCTCTGCGCTCTCTCTCTGTCTGCGCTCTCTCTCTCTGTGCTCTTTCTCTCTCTCTCTGCGCTCTTTCTCTCTCTATGTGCTCTTTCTTTCTCTCTGCGCTCTTTCTTTCTCTCTCTCTGCGCTCTTTCTTCCTCTCTCTCTCTGCGCTCTTTCTTTCTCTCTCTCTCTGCGCTCTTTCTTTCTCTCTCTCTGCACTCTCTCTGCGCTCTTTCTCTCTCTCTCTCTCTGCGCTCTTTCTTTCTCTTTCTCTCTCTGCGCTCTTTCTTTCTGCGCTCTTTCTTTCTCTCTCTCTGCGCTCTTTCTCTCTCTCTCTGCGCTCTTTCTCTCTCTCTCTCTGCGCTCTTTCTCTCTCTCTGCGCTCTTTCTCTCTCTCTCTCTCTGCGCTCTTTCTTTCTCTTTCTCTCTCTGCGCTCTTTCTTTCTCTTTCTCTCTCTGCGCTCTTTCTTTCTCTTTCTCTCTCTGCGCTCTTTCTCTCTGCGCTCTTTCTTTCTCTCTGCGCTCTTTTTTCTCTCTTTGCGCTCTTTTTCTCTCTCTCTGCGCTCTTTCTTTCTCTCTCTGCGCTCTTTCTTTCTCTCTCTCTCTGCGCTCTTTCTTTCTCTCTGCGCTCTTTCTTTCTCACTCTCTGCGCTCTTTCTTTCTCACTCTCTGCGCTCTTTCTCTCTCTCTCTCTGCGCTCTTTCTTTCTCTGCGCTTTTTCTTTCTCTCTCTCTGCGCTCTTTTTTTCTCTCTCTCTGCGCTCTTTTTTTCTCTCTCTCTGCGCTCCTTTTTTCTCTCTCTCTGCGCGCTCTCTCTCTCTCTGCGCTCTTTCTCTCTCTGCGCTCTCTCTCTCTCTGCGCTCTTTCTCTCTCTGCGCTCTTTCTCTCTCTGCGCTCTTTCTCTCTCTGCGCTCTTTCTCTCTCTGCGCTCTTTCTCTCTCTCTGCGTTCTTTCTCTCTCTCTGCGTTCTTTCTCTCTCTCTGCGCACTTTCTTTCTCTCTGCGCACTTTCTTTCTCTCTGCTCTCTTTCTCTCTCTCTGCGCTCTTTCTCTCTCTCTCTGCGCTCTTTCTTTCTCTCTCTCTCTCTGCGCTCTTTCTCTCTATCTGCGCTCTTTCTCTCTCTCTGCGCTCTCTCTCTGCACTCTCTCTCTCTCTGCGCTCTCTCTTTCTCTGCGCTCTCTCTCTGCGCTCTCTCTTTCTCTCTCTCTGCGCTCTCTCTCTCTCTGCGCTCTTTCTTTCTCTCTCTCTCTGCGCTCTTTCTTCCTCTCTCTGCGCTCTTTCTTTCTCTGCGCTTTTTCTTTCTCTCTCTCTGCGCTCTTTCTTTCTCTCTGCACTCTTACTTTCTCTCTCTCTGCGCTCTTTCTCTCTCTCTCTCTGTGCTCTTTCTTTCTCTTTCTCTCTCTGCGCTCTCTCTCTGCGCTCTTTCTTTCTCTCTCTGTGCTCTTTCTTTCTCTCTCTTTGCGCTCTCTCTCTCTCTCTCTCTCTCTACGCTCTTTCTTTCTCTATGCGCACTTTCTTTCTCTCTCTCTCTGCGCTCTTTCTCTCTCTCTGCGCTCTTTCTTTCTCTCTGCGCTCTCTCTCTGCGCTCTATCTTTCTCTCTCTGCGCTCTTTCTTTCTCTCTCTGCGCTCTTTCTCTCTCTCTCTCTGCGCTCTTTCTCTCTCTCTCTCTCTCTCTGCGCTCTTTCTTTCTCTTTCTTTCTCTGCGCTCTTTCTTTCTCTCTCTCTCTCTGCGCTCTTTCTTTCTCTTTCTTTCTCTCTGCGCTCTTTCTTTCTCTCTGCGCTCTTTTTTTCTCTCTTTGCGCTCTTTTTTTCTCTCTTTGCGCTCTTTTTTTCTCTCTTTGCGCTCTTTTTCTCTCTCTTTGCGCTCTTTTTTTCTCTCTTTGCGCTCTTTCTTTCTCTCTCTGCGCTCTTTCTTTCTCTCTCTCTGCGCTCTTTCTTTCTCTGCGCTCTTTCTTTCTCTCTCTGCGCTCTTTATTTCTCTCTCTGCGCTCTCTCTCTCTGCGCTCTCTCTCTGCGCTCTTTCTTTCTCTCTCTCTGCGCTCTTTCTTTCTCTTTCTCTCTCTGTGCTCTCTCTCTGTGCTCTTTCTTTCTCTCTGCGCTCTTTCTTTCTCTCTGCGCTCTTTTTTCTCTCTTTGCGCTCTTTTTTTCTCTCTTCGCGCTCTTTCTTTCTCTCTCTGCGCTCTTTCTTTCTCTCTCTGCGCTCTTTATTTCTCTCTCTGCGCTCTCTCTCTCTGCGCTCTCTCTCTGCGCTCTTTCTTTCTCTCTCTCTGCGCTCTTTCTTTCTTTCTCTCTGCGCTCTTTCTCTCTGCGCTCTCTCTCTGTCTGCGCTCTCTCTCTCTGTGCTCTTTCTCTCTCTCTCTGCGCTCTTTCTCTCTCTATGTGCTCTTTCTTTCTCTCTGCGCTCTTTCTTTCTCTCTCTCTGCGCTCTTTCTTTCTCTCTCTCTGCGCTCTTTCTTCCTCTCTCTCTCTGCGCTCTTTCTTTCTCTCTCTCTCTGCGCTCTTTCTTTCTCTCTCTCTGCACTCTCTCTGCGCTCTTTCTCTCTCTCTCTCTGCGCTCTTTCTTTCTCTTTCTCTCTCTGCGCTCTTTCTCTCTGCGCTCTTTCTTTCTCTCTGCGCACTTTCTTTCTCTCTCTCTGCGCTCTTTCTCTCTCTCTGCGCTCTTTCTTTCTCTCTGCGCTCTCTCTCTCTGCGCTCTCTCTTTCTCTCTGCGCTCTTTCTTTCTCTCTCTCTGCGCTCTTTCTCTCTCTCTTTCTGCGCTCTTTCTTTCTCTTTCTCTCTCTGCGCTCTCTCTCTCTGCGCTCTTTCTTTCTCGCTGCGCTCTTTTTTTCTCTCTTTGCACTCTTTTTTTCTCTCTTTGCGCTCTTTCTTTCTCTCTCTGCGCTCTTTCTTTCGCTCTCTGCGCTCTTTATTTCTCTCTCTGCGCTATCTCTCTCTCTATGCGCTCTCTCTCTGCGCTCTTTCTTTCTCTCTCTCTGCGCTCTTTCTTTCTCTCTGCGCTCTTTCTTTCTCTCTGCGCTCTCTCTCTCTGCGCTCTTTCTCTCTCTCTGCGCTCTTTCTCTCTCTCTGCGCTCTTTCTCTCTCTCTGCGCTCTTTCTCTCTCTCTGCGCTCTTTCTCTCTCTCTGCGCTCTCTCTCTCTCTGCGCTCTCTCTCTCTCTGCGCTCTCTCTCTCTCTGCGCTCTTTCTCTCTCTCTGCGCTCTTTCTCTCTCTCTGCGCTCTTTCTCTCTCTCTGCGCTCTTTCTCTCTCTCTGCGCTCTTTCTCTCTCTCTGCGCTCTCTCTCTCTCTGCGCTCTCTCTCTGCGCTCTTTCTTTCTCTGTCTGCGCTCTTTCTTTCTCTGTCTGCGCTCTTTCTTTCTCTGTCTGCGCTCTTTCTTTCTCTCTCTCTCTCTGCGCTCTTTTATTCTCTACGCTCTTTCTCTCTCTCTGCGCTCTTTCTTTCTCTCTCTCTGCGCTCTCTCTCTCTTTCTCTCTGCGCTCTCTCTCTCTGCGCTCTCTCTCTGTCTGCGCTCTCTCTCTCTGTGCTCTTTCTCTCTCTCTCTGCGCTCTTTCTCTCTCTATGTGCTCTTTCTTTCTCTCTGCGCTCTTTCTTTCTCTCTCTCTGCGCTCTTTCTTCCTCTCTCTCTCTGCGCTCTTTCTTTCTCTCTCTCTCTGCGCTCTTTCTTTCTCTCTCTCTGCACTCTCTCTGCGCTCTTTCTTTCTCTCTGCGCTTTTTCTTTCTTTCTCTCTGCGCTCTTTTTTTCTCTCTTTGCGCTCTTTTTCTCTCTCTCTGCGCTCTTTCTTTCTCTCTCTGCGCTCTTTCTTTCTCTCTCTCTCTGCGCTCTTTCTTTCTCTCTGCGCTCTTTCTTTCTCACTCTCTGCGCTCTTTCTTTCTCTCTGCGCTCTTTCTTTCTCACTCTCTGCGCTCTTTCTTTCTCTCTGCACTCTTTCTTTCTCACTCTCTGCGCTCTTTCTTTCTCACTCTCTGCGCTCTTTCTCTCTCTCTCTCTGCGCTCTTTCTTTCTCTGCGCTTTTTCTTTCTCTCTCTCTGCGCTCTTTTTTTCTCTCTCTCTGCGCTCTTTTTTTCTCTCTCTCTGCGCTCCTTTTTTCTCTCTCTCTGCGCTCTCTCTATCTCTCTGCGCTCTTTCTCTCTCTGCGCTCTCTCTCTCTCTGCGCTCTTTCTCTCTCTGCGCTCTATCTCTCTCTGCGCTCTATCTCTCTCTGCGCTCTTTCTCTCTCTGCGCTCTTTCTCTCTCTGCGCTCTTTCTCTCTCTCTGCGTTCTTTCTCTCTCTCTGCGTTCTTTCTCTCTCTCTGCGCACTTTCTTTCTCTCTGCGCACTTTCTTTCTCTCTGCTCTATTTCTTTCTCTCTGCTCTCTTTCTCTCTCTCTGCGCTCTTTCTCTCTGCGCTCTTTCTCTCTCTCTGCGCTCTTTCTCTCTCTCTGCACTCTCTCTCTGCACTCTCTCTCTCTCTGCGCTCTCTCTCTCTCTGCGCTCTCTCTCTCTGCGCTCTCTCTTTCTCTCTCTCTGCGCTCTTTCTCTCTCTCTCTGCGCTCTTTCTTTCTCTCTCTCTCTGCGCTCTTTCTTCCTCTCTCTGCGCTCTTTCTTTCTCTGCGCTTTTTCTTTCTCTCTCTCTGCGCTCTTTCTTTCTCTCTGCACTCTTACTTTCTCTCTCTCTCCGCTCTTTCTTTCTCTCTCTCTGCGCTCTTTCTTTCTCTCTCTCTGCGCTCTTTCTCTCTCTCTCTCTGCGCTCTTTCTCTCTCTCTGCGCTCTTTCTCTCTCTCTCTCTGCGCTCTTTCTCTCTCTCTGCGCTCTTTCTTTCTCTTTCTCTCTCTGCGCTCTTTCTTTCTCTCTGCGCACTTTCTTTCTCTCTCTCTGCGCTCTTTCTTTCTCTCTCTCTGCGCTCTCTCTCTCTTTCTCTCTGCGCTCTCTCTCTCTGCGCTCTCTCTCTGTCTGCGCTCTCTCTCTCTGTGCTCTTTCTCTCTCTCTCTGCGCTCTTTCTCTCTCTATGTGCTCTTTCTTTCTCTCTGCGCTCTTTCTTTCTCTCTCTCTGCGCTCTTTCTTCCTCTCTCTCTCTGCGCTCTTTCTTTCTCTCTCTCTCTGCGCTCTTTCTTTCTCTCTCTCTGCACTCTCTCTGCGCTTTTTCTTTCTCTCTGCGCTTTTTCTTTCTTTCTCTCTGCGCTCTTTTTTTCTCTCTTTGCGCTCTTTTTCTCTCTCTCTGCGCTCTTTCTTTCTCTCTCTGCGCTCTTTCTTTCTATCTTTCTCTGCGCTCTTTCTTTCTCTCTGCGCTCTTTCTTTCTCACTCTCTGCGCTCTTTCTTTCTCTCTGCGCTCTTTCTTTCTCACTCTCTGCGCTCTTTCTTTCTCTCTGCGCTCTTTCTTTCTCACTCTCTGCGCTCTTTCTTTCTCACTCTCTGCGCTCTTTCTTTCTCTCTGCGCTCTTTCTTTCTCACTCTCTGCGCTCTTTCTTTCTCACTCTCTGCGCTCTTTCTCTCTCTCTCTCTGCGCTCTTTCTCTCTCTCTCTCTGCGCTCTTTCTTTCTCTCTCTCTGCGCTCTTTTTTTCTCTCTCTCTGCGCTCTTTTTTTCTCTCTCTCTGCGCTCTTTTTTTCTCTCTCTCTGCGCTCTTTTTTTCTCTCTCTCTGCTCTCTCTCTCTCTCTCTGCGCTCTTTCTCTCTCTGCGCTCTCTCTCTCTCTGCGCTCTTTCTCTCTCTGCGCTCTTTCTCTCTCTGCGCTCTTTCTCTCTCTGCGCTCTTTCTCTCTCTGCGCTCTTTCTCTCTCTGCGCTCTTTCTCTCTCTCTGCGTTCTTTCTCTCTCTCTGCGTTCTTTCTCTCTCTCTGCGCACTTTCTTTCTCTCTGCGCACTTTCTATCTCTCTGCTCTCTTTCTTTCTCTCTGCTCTCTTTCTCTCTCTCTGCGCTCTTTCTCTCTGCGCTCTTTCTCTCTCTCTGCGCTCTTTCTCTCTCTCTGCACTCTCTCTCTGCACTCTCTCTCTCTCTGCGCTCTCTCTCTCTCTGCGCTCTCTCTCTCTGCGCTCTCTCTTTCTCTCTCTCTGCGCTCTTTCTCTCTCTCTCTGCGCTCTTTCTTTCTCTCTCTCTCTGCGCTCTTTCTTCCTCTCTCTGCGCTCTTTCTTTCTCTGCGCTTTTTCTTTCTCTCTCTCTGCGCTCTTTCTTTCTCTCTGCACTCTTACTTTCTCTCTCTCTCCGCTCTTTCTTTCTCTCTCTCTGCGCTCTTTCTTTCTCTCTCTCTGCGCTCTTTCTCTCTCTCTCTCTCTGCGCTCTTTCTCTCTCTCTGCGCTCTTTCTCTCTCTCTCTCTGTGCTCTTTCTTTCTCTTTCTCTCTCTGCGCTCTTTCTTTCTCTCTCTGTGCTCTTTCTTTCTCTCTCTTTGCGCTCTTTCTCTCTCTCTCTACGCTCTTTCTTTCTCTCTGCGCACTTTCTTTCTCTCTCTCTGCGCTCTTTCTCTCTCTCTGCGCTCTTTCTTTCTCTCTGCGCTCTCTCTCTGCGCTCTATCTTTCTCTCTCTGCGCTCTTTCTTTCTCTCTCTGCGCTCTTTCTCTCTCTCTCTCTGCGCTCTCTCTCTCTCTCTCTCTCTCTGCGCTCTTTCTTTCTCTTTCTCTCTCTGCGCTCTTTCTTTCTCTTTCTCTCTCTGCGCTCTTTCTCTCTGCTCTCTTTCTTTCTCTCTGCGCTCTTTCTTTCTCTCTGCGCTCTTTTTTTCTCTCTTTGCGCTCTTTTTTTCTCTCTTTGCGCTCTTTTTTTCTCTCTTTGCGCTCTTTCTTTCTCTCTCTGCGCTCTTTCTTTCTCTCTCTCTGCGCTCTTTCTTTCTCTGCGCTCTTTCTTTCTCTCTCTGCGCTCTTTATTTCTCTCTCTGCGCTCTCTCTCTCTGCGCTCTCTCTCTGCGCTCTCTCTCTGCGCTCTTTCTTTCTCTCTCTCTGCGCTCTTTCTTTCTCTTTCTCTCTCTGTGCTCTCTCTCTCTGTGCTCTTTCTTTCTCTCTGCGCTCTTTCTTTCTCTCTGCGCTCTTTTTTCTCTCTTTGCGCTCTTTTTTTCTCTCTTCGCGCTCTTTCTTTCTCTCTTTGCGCTCTTTCTTTCTCTCTCTGCGCTCTTTCTTTCTCTCTCTCTCTGCGCTCTTTCTTTCTCTCTCTGCGCTCTCTCTCTCTGCGCTCTCTCTCTGCGCTCTTTCTTTCTCTCTCTCTGCGCTCTTTCTTTCTCTCTCTGCGCTCTTTCTTTCTCTCTCTGCGCTCTTTCTCTCTCTGCGCTCTTTCTTTCTCTCTCTCTGCGCTCTTTCTTTCTTTCTCTCTGCGCTCTTTCTCTCTCTCTGCGCTCTTTCTTTCTCTTTCTCTGCGCTCTTTCTCTCTCTCTCTCTGCGCTCTTTCTCTCTCTCTCTGCGCTCTTTCTTTCTCTCTCTGCGCTCTTTCTTTCTCTCTCTCTCTGCGCTCTTTCTTTCTCTCTCTGCGCTCTCTCTCTCTGCGCTCTCTCTCTGCGCTCTTTCTTTCTCTCTCTCTGCGCTCTTTCTCTATCTCTGCGCTCTTTCTTTCTCTCTGCGCTCTCTCTCTCTCTGCGCTCTTTCTCTCTCTCTCTCTGCGCTCTTTCTCTCTCTCTCTCTCTGCGCTCTTTCTTTCTCTTTCTCTCTCTGCGCTCTTTCTTTCTCTTTCTCTCTCTGCGCTCTTTCTTTCTCTTTCTCTCTCTGCGCTCTTTCTCTCTGCGCTCTTTCTTTCTCTCTGCGCACTTTCTTTCTCTCTCTCTGCACTCTTTCTCTCTCTCTGCGCTCTTTCTTTCTCTCTGCGCTCTCTCTCTCTGCGCTCTTTCTTTCTCTCTCTGCGCTCTTTCTTTCTCTCTCTCTGCGCTCTTTCTCTCTCTCTCTCTGCGCTCTCTCTCTCTCTGCGCTCTTTCTTTCTCTTTCTCTCTCTGCGCTCTTTCTTTCTCTTTCTCTCTCTGCGCTCTCTCTCTCTGTGCTCTTTCTTCCTCTCTGCGCTCTTTCTTTCTCTCTGCGCTCTTTTTTTCTCTCTTTGCGCTCTTTTTTTCTCTCGTTGCGCTCTTTCTTTCTCTCTCTGCGCTCTTTCTCTCTCTGCGCTCTTTCTTTCTCTCTGCGCTCTTTCTTTCTCTCTGCACTCTTACTTTCTCTCTCTCTGCGCTCTTTCTCTCTCTCTGCGCTCTTTCTTTCTCTTTCTCTCTCTCTGCACTCTTTCTCTCTCTCTCTCTGCGCTCTTTCTCTCTCTCTCTCTGCGCTCTTTCTTTCTCTTTCTCTCTCTGCGCTATTTCTCTCTGCGCTCTTTCTTTCTCTCTTTGCGCTCTTTCTTTCTCTCTCTGCGCTCTTTCTTTCTCTCTCTCTCTGCGCTCTTTCTTTCTCTCTCTGCGCTCTCTCTCTCTGCGCTCTCTCTCTGCGCTCTTTCTTTCTCTCTCTCTGCGCTCTTTCTCTATCTCTGCGCTCTTTCTTTCTCTCTGCGCTCTCTCTCTCTCTGCGCTCTTTCTCTCTCTCTCTCTGCGCTCTTTCTCTCTCTCTCTCTCTGCGCTCTTTCTTTCTCTTTCTCTCTCTGCGCTCTTTCTTTCTCTTTCTCTCTCTGCGCTCTTTCTTTCTCTTTCTCTCTCTGCGCTCTTTCTCTCTGCGCTCTTTCTTTCTCTCTGCGCACTTTCTTTCTCTCTCTCTGCGCTCTTTCTCTCTCTCTGCGCTCTTTCTTTCTCTCTGCGCTCTCTCTCTGCGCTCTTTCTTTCTCTCTCTGCGCTCTTTCTTTCTCTCTCTCTGCGCTCTTTCTCTCTCTCTTTCTGCGCTCTTTCTTTCTCTTTCTCTCTCTGCGCTCTCTCTCTCTGCGCTCTTTCTTTCTCGCTGCACTCTTTCTTTCTCTCTGCGCTCTTTTTTTCTCTCTTTGCACTCTTTTTTTCTCTCTTTGCGCTCTTTCTTTCTCTCTCTGCGCTCTTTCTTTCTCTCTCTCTGCGCTCTTTCTTTCTCTGCGCTCTTTCTTTCTCTCTCTGCGCTCTTTCTTTCTCTCTCTGCGCTCTCTCTCTCTCTCTGCGCTCTCTCTCTCTCTCTGCGCTCTCTCTCTGCGCTCTTTCTTTCTCTCTCTCTGCGCTCTTTCTTTCTCTCTCTGCGCTCTTTCTTTCTCTCTCTGTGCTCTTTCTTTCTCTCTCTGCGCTCTTTCTTTCTCTCTCTGCGCTCTTTCTTTCTCTCTCTGCGCTCTCTCTCTCTGTGCTCTTTCTCTCTCTCTGCGCTCTTTCTTTCTCTGTCTGCGCTCTTTCTTTCTCTGTCTGCGCTCTTTCTTCCTCTCTCTCTCTCTCTGCGCTCTTTTATTCTCTACGCTCTTTCTCTCTCTCTGCGCTCTTTCTTTCTCTCTCTCTGCGCTCTCTCTCTCTTTCTCTCTGCGCTCTCTCTCTGCGCTCTTTCTTTCTCTCTCTCTCTGCGCTCTTTCTTTCTCTCTGCGCTCTTTTTTTCTCTCTCTCTGCGCTCTTTTTTTCTCTCTCTCTGCGCTCTTTCTTTCTCTCTGCGCTCTTTCTTTCTCTCTGCGCTCTTTCTTTCTCTCTGCGCTCTTTCTTTCTCTCTGCGCTCTTTCTCTCTCTGCGCTCTTTCTTTCTCTCTCTGCGCTCTTTCTCTCTCTCTGCGCTCTTTCTCTCTCTGCGCTCTTTCTCTCTCTGCGCTCTTTCTCTCTCTCTGTGCTCTTTCTCTCTCTCTGCGCTCTTTCTCTCTCTGTCTGCGCTCTTTCTTTCTCTGTCTGCGCTCTTTCTTTCTCTGTCTGCGCTCTTTCTTCCTCTCTCTCTCTCTCTGCGCTCTTTTATTCTCTACGCTCTTTCTCTCTCTCTGCGCTCTTTCTTTCTCTCTCTCTGCGCTCTCTCTCTCTTTCTCTCTGCGCTCTCTCTCTGCGCTCTTTTTTTCTCTCTCTCTGCGCTCTTTTTTTCTCTCTCTCTGCGCTCTTTCTTTCTCTCTGCGCTCTTTCTTTCTCTCTGCGCTCTTTCTTTCTCTCTGCGCTCTTTCTTTCTCTCTGCGCTCTTTCTTTCTCTCTGCGCTCTTTCTTTCTCTCTGCGCTCTTTCTTTCACTCTGCGCTCTTTCTTTCTCTCTGCGCTCTTTCTCTCTCTGCGCTCTTTCTCTCTCTGCGCTCTTTCTCTCTCTGCGCTCTTTCTCTCTCTCTGCGCTCTTTCTCTCTCTTTGCACTCTTTCTTTCTCTCTCTGCGCTCTTTCTTTCTCTCTCTCTGCGCTCTTTCTTTCTCTCTCTCTGCGCTCTCTCTCTCTCTCGCTGCGCTCTCTCTCTCTCTCGCTGCGCTCTTTCTCTCTCTCTCTGTGCTCTTTCTTTCTCTCTCTGCGCTCTTTCATTCTCTCTCTTTGCGCTCTTTCTTTCTCTCTCTCTGCGCTCTTTCTCTCTCTCTGCGCTCTTTCTTTCTCTTTCTCTCTCTCTGCACTCTTTCTCTCTCTCTCTCTGCGCTCTTTCTCTCTCTCTCTCTGCGCTCTTTCTTTCTCTTTCTCTCTCTGCGCTATTTCTCTCTGCGCTCTTTCTTTCTCTCTTTGCGCTCTTTCTTTCTCTCTCTGCGCTCTTTCTTTCTCTCTCTCTCTGCGCTCTTTCTTTCTCTCTCTGCGCTCTCTCTCTCTGCGCTCTCTCTCTGCGCTCTTTCTTTCTCTCTCTCTGCGCTCTTTCTCTATCTCTGCGCTCTTTCTTTCTCTCTGCGCTCTCTCTCTCTCTGCGCTCTTTCTCTCTCTCTCTCTGCGCTCTTTCTCTCTCTCTCTCTCTGCGCTCTTTCTTTCTCTTTCTCTCTCTGCGCTCTTTCTTTCTCTTTCTCTCTCTGCGCTCTTTCTTTCTCTTTCTCTCTCTGCGCTCTTTCTCTCTGCGCTCTTTCTTTCTCTCTGCGCACTTTCTTTCTCTCTCTCTGCGCTCTTTCTCTCTCTCTGCGCTCTTTCTTTCTCTCTGCGCTCTCTCTCTGCGCTCTTTCTTTCTCTCTCTGCGCTCTTTCTTTCTCTCTCTCTGCGCTCTTTCTCTCTCTCTTTCTGCGCTCTTTCTTTCTCTTTCTCTCTCTGCGCTCTCTCTCTCTGCGCTCTTTCTTTCTCGCTGCACTCTTTCTTTCTCTCTGCGCTCTTTTTTTCTCTCTTTGCACTCTTTTTTTCTCTCTTTGCGCTCTTTCTTTCTCTCTCTGCGCTCTTTCTTTCTCTCTCTCTGCGCTCTTTCTTTCTCTGCGCTCTTTCTTTCTCTCTCTGCGCTCTTTCTTTCTCTCTCTGCGCTCTCTCTCTCTCTCTGCGCTCTCTCTCTCTCTCTGCGCTCTCTCTCTGCGCTCTTTCTTTCTCTCTCTCTGCGCTCTTTCTTTCTCTCTCTGCGCTCTTTCTTTCTCTCTCTGTGCTCTTTCTTTCTCTCTCTGCGCTCTTTCTTTCTCTCTCTGCGCTCTTTCTTTCTCTCTCTGCGCTCTCTCTCTCTCTCTGCGCTCTTTCTCTCTCTCTCTGTGCTCTTTCTCTCTCTCTGCGCTCTTTCTTTCTCTGTCTGCGCTCTTTCTTTCTCTGTCTGCGCTCTTTCTTCCTCTCTCTCTCTCTCTGCGCTCTTTTATTCTCTACGCTCTTTCTCTCTCTCTGCGCTCTTTCTTTCTCTCTCTCTGCGCTCTCTCTCTTTCTCTCTGCGCTCTCTCTCTGCGCTCTTTCTTTCTCTCTCTCTCTGCGCTCTTTCTTTCTCTCTGCGCTCTTTTTTTCTCTCTCTCTGCGCTCTTTTTTTCTCTCTCTCTGCGCTCTTTCTTTCTCTCTGCGCTCTTTCTTTCTCTCTGCGCTCTTTCTTTCTCTCTGCGCTCTTTCTTTCTCTCTGCGCTCTTTCTCTCTCTGCGCTCTTTCTTTCTCTCTCTGCGCTCTCTCTCTCTCTCTGCGCTCTTTCTCTCTCTCTGCGCTCTTTCTCTCTCTGCGCTCTTTCTCTCTCTGCGCTCTTTCTCTCTCTCTGTGCTCTTTCTCTCTCTCTGCGCTCTTTCTCTCTCTGTCTGCGCTCTTTCTTTCTCTGTCTGCGCTCTTTCTTTCTCTGTCTGCGCTCTTTCTTCCTCTCTCTCTCTCTCTGCGCTCTTTTATTCTCTACGCTCTTTCTCTCTCTCTGCGCTCTTTCTTTCTCTCTCTCTGCGCTCTCTCTCTCTTTCTCTCTGCGCTCTCTCTCTGCGCTCTTTTTTTCTCTCTCTCTGCGCTCTTTTTTCTCTCTCTCTGCGCTCTTTCTTTCTCTCTGCGCTCTTTCTTTCTCTCTGCGCTCTTTCTTTCTCTCTGCGCTCTTTCTTTCTCTCTGCGCTCTTTCTTTCTCTCTGCGCTCTTTCTTTCTCTCTGCGCTCTTTCTTTCTCTCTGCGCTCTTTCTTTCTCTCTGCGCTCTTTCTCTCTCTGCGCTCTTTCTCTCTCTGCGCTCTTTCTCTCTCTGCGCTCTTTCTCTCTCTCTGCGCTCTTTCTCTCTCTTTGCACTCTTTCTTTCTCTCTCTGCGCTCTTTCTTTCTCTCTCTCTGCGCTCTTTCTTTCTCTCTCTCTGCGCTCTCTCTCTCTCTCGCTGCGCTCTCTCTCTCTCTCGCTGCGCTCTTTCTCTCTCTCTCTGTGCTCTTTCTTTCTCTCTCTGCGCTCTTTCATTCTCTCTCTTTGCGCTCTTTCTTTCTCTCTCTCTGCGCTCTTTCTTTCTCTCTCTCTGCGCTCTTTCTTTCTCTCTGCGCTCTTTCTTTCTCTCTGCGCTCTTTCTTTCTCTCTGTGCACTTTCTTTCTCTCTGCTCTCTTTCTCTCTCTCTGCGCTCTTTCTTTCTCTCTGCGCTCTTTCTCTCTCTCTGCGCTCTCTCTCTGCACTCTCTCTCTGCGCTCTCTCTCTCTCTGCGCTCTCTCTCTCTCTGCGCTCTCTCTCTCTCTGCGCTCTCTCTCTCTCTGCGCTCTCTCTCTCTCTGCGCTCTCTCTCTCTGCGCTCTCTCTCTCTGCGCTCTCTCTCTCTCTGCGCTCTCTCTCTCTCTCTGCGCTCTCTCTCTCTCTGCGCTCTCTCTCTGCGCTCTCTCTCTCTCTGCGCTCTCTCTCTCTCTGCGCTCTCTCTCTCTCTGCGCTCTCTCTCTCTCTGCGCTCTCTCTCTCTCTGCGCTCTCTCTCTCTCTGCACTCTTTCTTTCTCTCTCTCTGCGCTCTTTCTTTCTCTCTCTCTCTGCGCTCTTTCTTCCTCTCTCTGCGCTCTTTCTTTCTCTGCGCTTTTTCTTTCTCTCTCTCTGCGCTCTTTCTTTCTCTCTGCACTCTTACTTTCTCTCTCTCTGCGCTCTTTCTTTCTCTCTCTCTGCGCTCTTTCTTTCTCTCTCTCTGCGCTCTTTCTCTCTCTCTGCGCTCTTTCTCTCTCTCTGCGCTCTTTCTTTCTCTTTCTCTCTCTCTGCGCTCTTTCTCTCTCTCTCTCTCTCTGCGCTCTTTCTCTCTCTCTCTGCGCTCTTTCTTTCTCTTTCTCTCTCTGCGCTCTCTCTCTGTGCTCTTTCTTTCTCTCTGCGCACTTTCTTTCTCTCTCTCTGCACTCTTTCTCTCTCTCTGCGCTCTTTCTTTCTCCCTGCGCTCTCTCTCTCTGCGCTCTTTCTTTCTCTCTCTGTGCTCTTTCTTTCTCTCTCTCTGCGCTCTTTCTCTCTCTCTCTCTCTCTCTCTCTCTCTGCGCTCTTTCTTTCTCTTTCTCTCTATGCGCTCTTTCTTTCTCTTTCTCTCTCTGCGCTCTCTCTCTCTGTGCTCTTTCTTTCTCTCTGCGCACTTTCTTTCTCTCTCTCTCTGCGCTCTTTCTTTCTCTCTGCGCACTTTCTTTCTTTCTCTCTGCGCACTTTCTTTCTCTCTCTCTGCGCTCTTTCTCTCTCTCTGCGCTCTTTCTTTCTCTCTGCGCTCTCTCTCTGCGCTCTTTCTTTCTCTCTCTGCGCTCTTTCTTTCTCTCTCTGCGCTCTTTCTCTCTCTCTCTCTGCGCTCTTTCTCTCTCTCTCTCTCTGCGCTCTTTCTTTCTCTTTCTCTCTCTGCGCTCTTTCTTTCTCTTTCTCTCTCTGCGCTCTTTCTCTCTGCTCTCTTTCTTTCTCTCTGCGCTCTTTCTTTCTCTCTGCGCTCTTTCTTTCTCTCTGCGCTCTTTCTTTCTCTCTGCGCTCTTTCTTTCTCTTTGCGCTCTTTTTTTCTCTCTTTGTGCTCTTTTTTTCTCTCTCTGCGCTCTTTCTTTCTCTCTCTGCGCTCTTTCTTTCTCTCTCTCTGCGCTCTTTCTTTCTCTTTCTCTCTCTGCGCTCTCTCTCTCTGTGCTCTTTCTTTCTCTCTGCGCTCTTTCTTTCTCTCTGCGCTCTTTTTTCTCTCTTTGCGCTCTTTTTTTCTCTCTTTGTGCTCTTTCTTTCTCTCTCTCTGCGCTCTTTCTTTCTCTCTCTCTGCGCTCTTTCTTTCTCTGCGCTCTTTCTTTCTCTCTCTGCGCTCTTTATTTCTCTCTCTGCGCTCTCTCTCTCTCTGCGCTCTCTCTCTGCGCTCTTTCTTTCTCTCTCTGCGCTCTTTCTCTCTCTCTGCGCTCTTTCTCTCTCTCTGTGCTCTTTCTCTCTCTCTGTGCTCTTTCTCTCTCTGCGCTCTTTCTCTCTCTGCGCTCTTTCTCTCTCTGCGCTCTTTCTCTCTCTGCGCTCTTTCTCTCTCTGCGCTCTTTCTTTCTCTCTCTCTGCGCTCTTTCTTTCTTTCTCTCTGCGCTCTTTCTTTCTCTCTGCACTCGTACTTTCTCTCTCTCTGCGCTCTTTCTCTCTCTCTGCGCTCTTTCTTTCTCTTTCTCTCTCTCTGCGCTCTTTCTCTCTCTCTCTGCGCTCTTTCTCTCTCTCTCTCTGCGCTCTTTCTTTCTCTTTCTCTCTCTGCGCTCTTTCTCTCTCTCTGTGCTCTTTCTTTCTCTCTGCGCTCTTTCTTTCTCTCTTTCTGCGCTCTTTCTTTCTCTCTCTCTGCGCTCTTTCTCTCTCTCTCTCTGCGCTCTTTCTCTCTCTCTCTCTCTGCGCTCTTTCTTTCTCTTTCTCTCTCTGCGCTCTTTCTTTCTCTTTCTCTCTCTGCGCTCTTTCTTTCTCTTTCTCTCTCTGCGCTTTTTCTTTCTCTTTCTCTCTCTGCGCTCTTTCTCTCTGCGCTCTTTCTTTCTCTCTGCGCACTTTCTTTCTCTCTCTCTGCGCTCTTTCTCTCTCTGCGCTCTTTCTTTCTCTCTGCGCTCTCTCTCTCTGCGCTCTTTCTTTCTCTCTCTGCGCTCTTTCTTTCTCTCTCTCTGCGCTCTTTTTTTCTCTCTTTGCACTCTTTTTTTCTCTCTTTGCGCTCTTTCTTTCTCTCTCTGCGCTCTTTCTTTCTTTCTCTCTGCGCTCTCTCTCTCTGCGCTCTTTCTTTCTCTCTCTGCGCTCTTTCTTTCTCTCTCTCTGCGCTCTTTCTCTCTCTCTCTCTGCGCTCTCTCTCTCTCTCTCTGCGCTCTTTCTTTCTCTTTCTCTCTCTGCGCTCTTTCTTTCTCTTTCTCTCTCTGCGCTCTCTCTCTCTGCGCTCTTTCTTTCTCTCTGCGCTCTTTCTTTCTCTCTGCGCTCTTTTTTTCTCTCTTTGCGCTCTTTTTTTCTCTCTTTGCGCTCTTTCTTTCTCTCTCTGCGCTCTTTCTTTCTCTCTCTCTGCGCTCTTTCTTTCTCTGCGCTCTCTCTCTCTGCGCTCTTTCTTTCTCTCTCTGCGCTCTTTCTTTCTCTCTCTCTGCGCTCTTTCTTTCTCTCTCTGCGCTCTTTCTCTCTCTCTCTGCACTCTCTTTCTCTCTCTGCGCTCTTTCTTTCTCTGTCTGCGCTCTTTCTTCCTCTCTCTCTCTCTCTGCGCTCTTTTATTCTCTACGCTCTTTCTCTCTCTCTGCGCTCTTTCTTTCTCTCTCTCTGCGCTCTCTCTCTCTTTCTCTCTGCGCTCTCTCTCTGCGCTCTTTCTTTCTCTCTCTCTCTGCGCTCTTTCTTTCTCTCTGCGCTCTTTTTTTCTCTCTCTCTGCGCTCTTTTTTTCTCTCTCTCTGCGCTCTTTCTTTCTCTCTGCGCTCTTTCTTTCTCTCTGCGCTCTTTCTTTCTCTCTGCGCTCTTTCTTTCTCTCTGCGCTCTTTCTCTCTCTGCGCTCTTTCTTTCTCTCTCTGCGCTCTCTCTCTCTCTCTGCGCTCTTTCTCTCTCTCTGCGCTCTTTCTCTCTCTGCGCTCTTTCTCTCTCTGCGCTCTTTCTCTCTCTCTGTGCTCTTTCTCTCTCTCTGCGCTCTTTCTTTCTCTGTCTGCGCTCTTTCTTTCTCTGTCTGCGCTCTTTCTTTCTCTGTCTGCGCTCTTTCTTCCTCTCTCTCTCTCTCTGCGCTCTTTTATTCTCTACGCTCTTTCTCTCTCTCTGCGCTCTTTCTTTCTCTCTCTCTGCGCTCTCTCTCTCTTTCTCTCTGCGCTCTCTCTCTGCGCTCTTTTTTTCTCTCTCTCTGCGCTCTTTTTTTCTCTCTCTCTGCGCTCTTTCTTTCTCTCTGCGCTCTTTCTTTCTCTCTGCGCTCTTTCTTTCTCTCTGCGCTCTTTCTTTCTCTCTGCGCTCTTTCTTTCTCTCTGCGCTCTTTCTCTCTCTGCGCTCTTTCTCTCTCTGCGCTCTTTCTCTCTCTGCGCTCTTTCTCTCTCTTTGCACTCTTTCTTTCTCTCTCTGCGCTCTTTCTTTCTCTCTCTCTCTGCGCTCTTTCTTTCTCTCTCTCTGCGCTCTCTCTCTCTCTCGCTGCGCTCTCTCTCTCTCTCGCTGCGCTCTTTCTCTCTCTCTCTGTGCTCTTTCTTTCTCTCTCTGCGCTCTTTCATTCTCTCTCTTTGCGCTCTTTCTTTCTCTCTCTCTGCGCTCTTTCTTTCTCTCTCTCTGCGCTCTTTCTTTCTCTCTGCGCTCTTTCTTTCTCTCTGTGCACTTTCTTTCTCTCTGCTCTCTTTCTCTCTCTCTGCGCTCTTTCTTTCTCTCTGCGCTCTTTCTCTCTCTCTGCGCTCTCTCTCTGCACTCTCTCTCTGCGCTCTCTCTCTCTCTGCGCTCTCTCTCTCTCTGCGCTCTCTCTCTCTCTGCGCTCTCTCTCTCTCTGCGCTCTCTCTCTCTGCGCTCTCTCTCTCTGCGCTCTCTCTCTCTGCGCTCTCTCTCTCTCTGCGCTCTCTCTCTCTCTCTGCGCTCTCTCTCTCTCTCTGCGCTCTCTCTCTGCGCTCTCTCTCTCTCTGCGCTCTCTCTCTCTCTGCGCTCTCTCTCTCTCTGCGCTCTCTCTCTCTCTGCGCTCTCTCTCTCTCTGCGCTCTCTCTCTCTCTGCGCTCTCTCTCTCTCTGCACTCTTTCTTTCTCTCTCTCTGCGCTCTTTCTTTCTCTCTCTCTCTGCGCTCTTTCTTCCTCTCTCTGCGCTCTTTCTTTCTCTGCGCTTTTTCTTTCTCTCTCTCTGCGCTCTTTCTTTCTCTCTGCACTCTTACTTTCTCTCTCTCTGCGCTCTTTCTTTCTCTCTCTCTGCGCTCTTTCTTTCTCTCTCTCTGCGCTCTTTCTCTCTCTCTGCGCTCTTTCTCTCTCTCTGCGCTCTTTCTTTCTCTTTCTCTCTCTCTGCGCTCTTTCTCTCTCTCTCTCTCTCTGCGCTCTTTCTCTCTCTCTCTGCGCTCTTTCTTTCTCTTTCTCTCTCTGCGCTCTCTCTCTGTGCTCTTTCTTTCTCTCTGCGCTCTTTCTTTCTCTCTCTGCGCTCTTTCTTTCTCTCTCTCTCTGCGCTCTTTCTTTCTCTCTCTGCGCTCTCTCTCTCTGCGCTCTCTCTCTGCGCTCTTTCTTTCTCTCTCTCTGCGCTCTTTCTCTATCTCTGCGCTCTTTCTTTCTCTCTGCGCTCTCTCTCTCTCTGCGCTCTTTCTCTCTCTCTCTCTGCGCTCTTTCTCTCTCTCTCTCTCTGCGCTCTTTCTTTCTCTTTCTCTCTCTGCGCTCTTTCTTTCTCTTTCTCTCTCTGCGCTCTCTCTCTCTGCGCTCTTTCTTTCTCTCTGCGCTCTTTCTTTCTCTCTGCGCTCTTTTTTTCTCTCTTTGCGCTCTTTTTTTCTCTCTTTGCGCTCTTTCTTTCTCTCTCTGCGCTCTTTCTTTCTCTCTCTCTGCGCTCTTTCTTTCTCTGCGCTCTCTCTCTCTGCGCTCTTTCTTTCTCTCTCTGCGCTCTTTCTTTCTCTCTCTCTGCGCTCTTTCTTTCTCTCTCTGCGCTCTTTCTCTCTCTCTCTGCACTCTCTTTCTCTCTCTGCGCTCTTTCTTTCTCTGTCTGCGCTCTTTCTTCCTCTCTCTCTCTCTCTGCGCTCTTTTATTCTCTACGCTCTTTCTCTCTCTCTGCGCTCTTTCTTTCTCTCTCTCTGCGCTCTCTCTCTCTTTCTCTCTGCGCTCTCTCTCTGCGCTCTTTCTTTCTCTCTCTCTCTGCGCTCTTTCTTTCTCTCTGCGCTCTTTTTTTCTCTCTCTCTGCGCTCTTTTTTTCTCTCTCTCTGCGCTCTTTCTTTCTCTCTGCGCTCTTTCTTTCTCTCTGCGCTCTTTCTTTCTCTCTGCGCTCTTTCTTTCTCTCTGCGCTCTTTCTCTCTCTGCGCTCTTTCTTTCTCTCTCTGCGCTCTCTCTCTCTCTCTGCGCTCTTTCTCTCTCTCTGCGCTCTTTCTCTCTCTGCGCTCTTTCTCTCTCTGCGCTCTTTCTCTCTCTCTGTGCTCTTTCTCTCTCTCTGCGCTCTTTCTTTCTCTGTCTGCGCTCTTTCTTTCTCTGTCTGCGCTCTTTCTTTCTCTGTCTGCGCTCTTTCTTCCTCTCTCTCTCTCTCTGCGCTCTTTTATTCTCTACGCTCTTTCTCTCTCTCTGCGCTCTTTCTTTCTCTCTCTCTGCGCTCTCTCTCTCTTTCTCTCTGCGCTCTCTCTCTGCGCTCTTTTTTTCTCTCTCTCTGCGCTCTTTTTTTCTCTCTCTCTGCGCTCTTTCTTTCTCTCTGCGCTCTTTCTTTCTCTCTGCGCTCTTTCTTTCTCTCTGCGCTCTTTCTTTCTCTCTGCGCTCTTTCTCTCTCTGCGCTCTTTCTCTCTCTGCGCTCTTTCTCTCTCTGCGCTCTTTCTCTCTCTGCGCTCTTTCTCTCTCTTTGCACTCTTTCTTTCTCTCTCTGCGCTCTTTCTTTCTCTCTCTCTCTGCGCTCTTTCTTTCTCTCTCTCTGCGCTCTCTCTCTCTCTCGCTGCGCTCTCTCTCTCTCTCGCTGCGCTCTTTCTCTCTCTCTCTGTGCTCTTTCTTTCTCTCTCTGCGCTCTTTCATTCTCTCTCTTTGCGCTCTTTCTTTCTCTCTCTCTGCGCTCTTTCTTTCTCTCTCTCTGCGCTCTTTCTTTCTCTCTGCGCTCTTTCTTTCTCTCTGTGCACTTTCTTTCTCTCTGCTCTCTTTCTCTCTCTCTGCGCTCTTTCTTTCTCTCTGCGCTCTTTCTCTCTCTCTGCGCTCTCTCTCTGCACTCTCTCTCTGCGCTCTCTCTCTCTCTGCGCTCTCTCTCTCTCTGCGCTCTCTCTCTCTCTGCGCTCTCTCTCTCTCTGCGCTCTCTCTCTCTGCGCTCTCTCTCTCTGCGCTCTCTCTCTCTGCGCTCTCTCTCTCTCTGCGCTCTCTCTCTCTCTCTGCGCTCTCTCTCTCTCTCTGCGCTCTCTCTCTGCGCTCTCTCTCTCTCTGCGCTCTCTCTCTCTCTGCGCTCTCTCTCTCTCTGCGCTCTCTCTCTCTCTGCGCTCTCTCTCTCTCTGCGCTCTCTCTCTCTCTGCGCTCTCTCTCTCTCTGCACTCTTTCTTTCTCTCTCTCTGCGCTCTTTCTTTCTCTCTCTCTCTGCGCTCTTTCTTCCTCTCTCTGCGCTCTTTCTTTCTCTGCGCTTTTTCTTTCTCTCTCTCTGCGCTCTTTCTTTCTCTCTGCACTCTTACTTTCTCTCTCTCTGCGCTCTTTCTTTCTCTCTCTCTGCGCTCTTTCTTTCTCTCTCTCTGCGCTCTTTCTCTCTCTCTGCGCTCTTTCTCTCTCTCTGCGCTCTTTCTTTCTCTTTCTCTCTCTCTGCGCTCTTTCTCTCTCTCTCTCTCTCTGCGCTCTTTCTCTCTCTCTCTGCGCTCTTTCTTTCTCTTTCTCTCTCTGCGCTCTCTCTCTGTGCTCTTTCTTTCTCTCTGCGCTCTTTCTTTCTCTCTCTGCGCTCTTTCTTTCTCTCTCTCTCTGCGCTCTTTCTTTCTCTCTCTGCGCTCTCTCTCTCTGCGCTCTCTCTCTGCGCTCTTTCTTTCTCTCTCTCTGCGCTCTTTCTCTATCTCTGCGCTCTTTCTTTCTCTCTGCGCTCTCTCTCTCTCTGCGCTCTTTCTCTCTCTCTCTCTGCGCTCTTTCTCTCTCTCTCTGCGCTCTTTCTTTCTCTTTCTCTCTCTGCGCTCTTTCTTTCTCTTTCTCTCTCTGCGCTCTTTCTTTCTCTTTCTCTCTCTGCGCTCTTTCTCTCTGCGCTCTTTCTTTCTCTCTGCGCACTTTCTTTCTCTCTCTCTGCACTCTTTCTCTCTCTCTGCGCTCTTTCTTTCTCTCTGCGCTCTCTCTCTCTGCGCTCTTTCTTTCTCTCTCTGCGCTCTTTCTTTCTCTCTCTCTGCGCTCTTTCTCTCTCTCTCTCTGCGCTCTCTCTCTCTCTGCGCTCTTTCTTTCTCTTTCTCTCTCTGCGCTCTTTCTTTCTCTTTCTCTCTCTGCGCTCTCTCTCTCTGTGCTCTTTCTTCCTCTCTGCGCTCTTTCTTTCTCTCTGCGCTCTTTTTTTCTCTCTTTGCGCTCTTTTTTTCTCTCGTTGCGCTCTTTCTTTCTCTCTCTGCGCTCTTTCTCTCTCTGCGCTCTTTCTTTCTCTCTGCGCTCTTTCTTTCTCTCTGCACTCTTACTTTCTCTCTCTCTGCGCTCTTTCTCTCTCTCTGCGCTCTTTCTTTCTCTTTCTCTCTCTCTGCACTCTTTCTCTCTCTCTCTCTGCGCTCTTTCTCTCTCTCTCTCTGCGCTCTTTCTTTCTCTTTCTCTCTCTGCGCTATTTCTCTCTGCGCTCTTTCTTTCTCTCTTTGCGCTCTTTCTTTCTCTCTCTGCGCTCTTTCTTTCTCTCCCTCTCTGCGCTCTTTCTTTCTCTCTCTGCGCTCTCTCTCTCTGCGCTCTCTCTCTGCGCTCTTTCTTTCTCTCTCTCTGCGCTCTTTCTCTATCTCTGCGCTCTTTCTTTCTCTCTGCGCTCTCTCTCTCTCTGCGCTCTTTCTCTCTCTCTCTCTGCGCTCTTTCTCTCTCTCTCTCTCTGCGCTCTTTCTTTCTCTTTCTCTCTCTGCGCTCTTTCTTTCTCTTTCTCTCTCTGCGCTCTTTCTTTCTCTTTCTCTCTCTGCGCTCTTTCTCTCTGCGCTCTTTCTTTCTCTCTGCGCACTTTCTTTCTCTCTCTCTGCGCTCTTTCTCTCTCTCTGCGCTCTTTCTTTCTCTCTGCGCTCTCTCTCTGCGCTCTTTCTTTCTCTCTCTGCGCTCTTTCTTTCTCTCTCTCTGCGCTCTTTCTCTCTCTCTTTCTGCGCTCTTTCTTTCTCTTTCTCTCTCTGCGCTCTCTCTCTCTGCGCTCTTTCTTTCTCGCTGCACTCTTTCTTTCTCTCTGCGCTCTTTTTTTCTCTCTTTGCACTCTTTTTTTCTCTCTTTGCGCTCTTTCTTTCTCTCTCTGCGCTCTTTCTTTCTCTCTCTCTGCGCTCTTTCTTTCTCTGCGCTCTTTCTTTCTCTCTCTGCGCTCTTTCTTTCTCTCTCTGCGCTCTCTCTCTCTCTCTGCGCTCTCTCTCTCTCTCTGCGCTCTCTCTCTGCGCTCTTTCTTTCTCTCTCTCTGCGCTCTTTCTTTCTCTCTCTGCGCTCTTTCTTTCTCTCTCTGTGCTCTTTCTTTCTCTCTCTGCGCTCTTTCTTTCTCTCTCTGCGCTCTTTCTTTCTCTCTCTGCGCTCTCTCTCTCTCTCTGCGCTCTTTCTCTCTCTCTCTGTGCTCTTTCTCTCTCTCTGCGCTCTTTCTTTCTCTGTCTGCGCTCTTTCTTTCTCTGTCTGCGCTCTTTCTTCCTCTCTCTCTCTCTCTGCGCTCTTTTATTCTCTACGCTCTTTCTCTCTCTCTGCGCTCTTTCTTTCTCTCTCTCTGCGCTCTCTCTCTCTTTCTCTCTGCGCTCTCTCTCTGCGCTCTTTCTTTCTCTCTCTCTCTGCGCTCTTTCTTTCTCTCTGCGCTCTTTTTTTCTCTCTCTCTGCGCTCTTTTTTTCTCTCTCTCTGCGCTCTTTCTTTCTCTCTGCGCTCTTTCTTTCTCTCTGCGCTCTTTCTTTCTCTCTGCGCTCTTTCTTTCTCTCTGCGCTCTTTCTCTCTCTGCGCTCTTTCTTTCTCTCTCTGCGCTCTTTCTCTCTCTCTGCGCTCTTTCTCTCTCTGCGCTCTTTCTCTCTCTGCGCTCTTTCTCTCTCTCTGTGCTCTTTCTCTCTCTCTGCGCTCTTTCTCTCTCTGTCTGCGCTCTTTCTTTCTCTGTCTGCGCTCTTTCTTTCTCTGTCTGCGCTCTTTCTTCCTCTCTCTCTCTCTCTGCGCTCTTTTATTCTCTACGCTCTTTCTCTCTCTCTGCGCTCTTTCTTTCTCTCTCTCTGCGCTCTCTCTCTCTTTCTCTCTGCGCTCTCTCTCTGCGCTCTTTTTTTCTCTCTCTCTGCGCTCTTTTTTTCTCTCTCTCTGCGCTCTTTCTTTCTCTCTGCGCTCTTTCTTTCTCTCTGCGCTCTTTCTTTCTCTCTGCGCTCTTTCTTTCTCTCTGCGCTCTTTCTTTCTCTCTGCGCTCTTTCTTTCTCTCTGCGCTCTTTCTTTCACTCTGCGCTCTTTCTTTCTCTCTGCGCTCTTTCTCTCTCTGCGCTCTTTCTCTCTCTGCGCTCTTTCTCTCTCTGCGCTCTTTCTCTCTCTCTGCGCTCTTTCTCTCTCTTTGCACTCTTTCTTTCTCTCTCTGCGCTCTTTCTTTCTCTCTCTCTGCGCTCTTTCTTTCTCTCTCTCTGCGCTCTCTCTCTCTCTCGCTGCGCTCTCTCTCTCTCTCGCTGCGCTCTTTCTCTCTCTCTCTGTGCTCTTTCTTTCTCTCTCTGCGCTCTTTCATTCTCTCTCTTTGCGCTCTTTCTTTCTCTCTCTCTGCGCTCTTTCTCTCTCTCTGCGCTCTTTCTTTCTCTTTCTCTCTCTCTGCACTCTTTCTCTCTCTCTCTCTGCGCTCTTTCTCTCTCTCTCTCTGCGCTCTTTCTTTCTCTTTCTCTCTCTGCGCTATTTCTCTCTGCGCTCTTTCTTTCTCTCTTTGCGCTCTTTCTTTCTCTCTCTGCGCTCTTTCTTTCTCTCTCTCTCTGCGCTCTTTCTTTCTCTCTCTGCGCTCTCTCTCTCTGCGCTCTCTCTCTGCGCTCTTTCTTTCTCTCTCTCTGCGCTCTTTCTCTATCTCTGCGCTCTTTCTTTCTCTCTGCGCTCTCTCTCTCTCTGCGCTCTTTCTCTCTCTCTCTCTGCGCTCTTTCTCTCTCTCTCTCTCTGCGCTCTTTCTTTCTCTTTCTCTCTCTGCGCTCTTTCTTTCTCTTTCTCTCTCTGCGCTCTTTCTTTCTCTTTCTCTCTCTGCGCTCTTTCTCTCTGCGCTCTTTCTTTCTCTCTGCGCACTTTCTTTCTCTCTCTCTGCGCTCTTTCTCTCTCTCTGCGCTCTTTCTTTCTCTCTGCGCTCTCTCTCTGCGCTCTTTCTTTCTCTCTCTGCGCTCTTTCTTTCTCTCTCTCTGCGCTCTTTCTCTCTCTCTTTCTGCGCTCTTTCTTTCTCTTTCTCTCTCTGCGCTCTCTCTCTCTGCGCTCTTTCTTTCTCGCTGCACTCTTTCTTTCTCTCTGCGCTCTTTTTTTCTCTCTTTGCACTCTTTTTTTCTCTCTTTGCGCTCTTTCTTTCTCTCTCTGCGCTCTTTCTTTCTCTCTCTCTGCGCTCTTTCTTTCTCTGCGCTCTTTCTTTCTCTCTCTGCGCTCTCTCTCTCTCTCTGCGCTCTCTCTCTCTCTCTGCGCTCTCTCTCTCTCTCTGCGCTCTCTCTCTGCGCTCTTTCTTTCTCTCTCTCTGCGCTCTTTCTTTCTCTCTCTGCGCTCTTTCTTTCTCTCTCTGTGCTCTTTCTTTCTCTCTCTGCGCTCTTTCTTTCTCTCTCTGCGCTCTTTCTTTCTCTCTCTGCGCTCTCTCTCTCTCTCTGCGCTCTTTCTCTCTCTCTCTGTGCTCTTTCTCTCTCTCTGCGCTCTTTCTTTCTCTGTCTGCGCTCTTTCTTTCTCTGTCTGCGCTCTTTCTTCCTCTCTCTCTCTCTCTGCGCTCTTTTATTCTCTACGCTCTTTCTCTCTCTCTGCGCTCTTTCTTTCTCTCTCTCTGCGCTCTCTCTCTCTTTCTCTCTGCGCTCTCTCTCTGCGCTCTTTCTTTCTCTCTCTCTCTGCGCTCTTTCTTTCTCTCTGCGCTCTTTTTTTCTCTCTCTCTGCGCTCTTTTTTTCTCTCTCTCTGCGCTCTTTCTTTCTCTCTGCGCTCTTTCTTTCTCTCTGCGCTCTTTCTTTCTCTCTGCGCTCTTTCTCTCTCTGCGCTCTTTCTTTCTCTCTCTGCGCTCTCTCTCTCTCTCTGCGCTCTTTCTCTCTCTCTGCGCTCTTTCTCTCTCTGTGCTCTTTCTCTCTCTGCGCTCTTTCTCTCTCTCTGTGCTCTTTCTCTCTCTCTGCGCTCTTTCTCTCTCTGTCTGCGCTCTTTCTTTCTCTGTCTGCGCTCTTTCTTTCTCTGTCTGCGCTCTTTCTTCCTCTCTCTCTCTCTCTGCGCTCTTTTATTCTCTACGCTCTTTCTCTCTCTCTGCGCTCTTTCTTTCTCTCTCTCTGCGCTCTCTCTCTCTTTCTCTCTGCGCTCTCTCTCTGCGCTCTTTTTTTCTCTCTCTCTGCGCTCTTTTTTTCTCTCTCTCTGCGCTCTTTCTTTCTCTCTGCGCTCTTTCTTTCTCTCTGCGCTCTTTCTTTCTCTCTGCGCTCTTTCTTTCTCTCTGCGCTCTTTCTTTCTCTCTGCGCTCTTTCTTTCTCTCTGCGCTCTTTCTTTCTCTCTGCGCTCTTTCTTTCTCTCTGCGCTCTTTCTCTCTCTGCGCTCTTTCTCTCTCTGCGCTCTTTCTCTCTCTGCGCTCTTTCTCTCTCTCTGCGCTCTTTCTCTCTCTTTGCACTCTTTCTTTCTCTCTCTGCGCTCTTTCTTTCTCTCTCTCTGCGCTCTTTCTTTCTCTCTCTCTGCGCTCTCTCTCTCTCTCGCTGCGCTCTCTCTCTCTCTCGCTGCGCTCTTTCTCTCTCTCTCTGTGCTCTTTCTTTCTCTCTCTGCGCTCTTTCATTCTCTCTCTTTGCGCTCTTTCTTTCTCTCTCTCTGCGCTCTTTCTTTCTCTCTCTCTGCGCTCTTTCTTTCTCTCTGCGCTCTTTCTTTCTCTCTGCGCTCTTTCTTTCTCTCTGTGCACTTTCTTTCTCTCTGCTCTCTTTCTCTCTCTCTGCGCTCTTTCTTTCTCTCTGCGCTCTTTCTCTCTCTCTGCGCTCTCTCTCTGCACTCTCTCTCTGCGCTCTCTCTCTCTCTGCGCTCTCTCTCTCTCTGCGCTCTCTCTCTCTCTGCGCTCTCTCTCTCTCTGCGCTCTCTCTCTCTGCGCTCTCTCTCTCTGCGCTCTCTCTCTCTCTGCGCTCTCTCTCTCTCTCTGCGCTCTCTCTCTCTCTGCGCTCTCTCTCTGCGCTCTCTCTCTCTCTGCGCTCTCTCTCTCTCTGCGCTCTCTCTCTCTCTGCGCTCTCTCTCTCTCTGCGCTCTCTCTCTCTCTGCGCTCTCTCTCTCTCTGCACTCTTTCTTTCTCTCTCTCTGCGCTCTTTCTTTCTCTCTCTCTCTGCGCTCTTTCTTCCTCTCTCTGCGCTCTTTCTTTCTCTGCGCTTTTTCTTTCTCTCTCTCTGCGCTCTTTCTTTCTCTCTGCACTCTTACTTTCTCTCTCTCTGCGCTCTTTCTTTCTCTCTCTCTGCGCTCTTTCTTTCTCTCTCTCTGCGCTCTTTCTCTCTCTCTGCGCTCTTTCTCTCTCTCTGCGCTCTTTCTTTCTCTTTCTCTCTCTCTGCGCTCTTTCTCTCTCTCTCTCTCTCTGCGCTCTTTCTCTCTCTCTCTGCGCTCTTTCTTTCTCTTTCTCTCTCTGCGCTCTCTCTCTGTGCTCTTTCTTTCTCTCTGCGCACTTTCTTTCTCTCTCTCTGCACTCTTTCTCTCTCTCTGCGCTCTTTCTTTCTCCCTGCGCTCTCTCTCTCTGCGCTCTTTCTTTCTCTCTCTGTGCTCTTTCTTTCTCTCTCTCTGCGCTCTTTCTCTCTCTCTCTCTCTCTCTCTCTCTCTGCGCTCTTTCTTTCTCTTTCTCTCTATGCGCTCTTTCTTTCTCTTTCTCTCTCTGCGCTCTCTCTCTCTGTGCTCTTTCTTTCTCTCTGCGCACTTTCTTTCTCTCTCTCTCTGCGCTCTTTCTTTCTCTCTGCGCACTTTCTTTCTTTCTCTCTGCGCACTTTCTTTCTCTCTCTCTGCGCTCTTTCTCTCTCTCTGCGCTCTTTCTTTCTCTCTGCGCTCTCTCTCTGCGCTCTTTCTTTCTCTCTCTGCGCTCTTTCTTTCTCTCTCTGCGCTCTTTCTCTCTCTCTCTCTGCGCTCTTTCTCTCTCTCTCTCTCTGCGCTCTTTCTTTCTCTTTCTCTCTCTGCGCTCTTTCTTTCTCTTTCTCTCTCTGCGCTCTTTCTCTCTGCTCTCTTTCTTTCTCTCTGCGCTCTTTCTTTCTCTCTGCGCTCTTTCTTTCTCTCTGCGCTCTTTCTTTCTCTCTGCGCTCTTTCTTTCTCTTTGCGCTCTTTTTTTCTCTCTTTGTGCTCTTTTTTTCTCTCTCTGCGCTCTTTCTTTCTCTCTCTGCGCTCTTTCTTTCTCTCTCTCTGCGCTCTTTCTTTCTCTTTCTCTCTCTGCGCTCTCTCTCTCTGTGCTCTTTCTTTCTCTCTGCGCTCTTTCTTTCTCTCTGCGCTCTTTTTTCTCTCTTTGCGCTCTTTTTTTCTCTCTTTGTGCTCTTTCTTTCTCTCTCTGCGCTCTTTCTTTCTCTCTCTCTGCGCTCTTTCTTTCTCTGCGCTCTTTCTTTCTCTCTCTGCGCTCTTTATTTCTCTCTCTGCGCTCTCTCTCTCTCTGCGCTCTCTCTCTGCGCTCTTTCTTTCTCTCTCTGCGCTCTTTCTCTCTCTCTGCGCTCTTTCTCTCTCTCTGTGCTCTTTCTCTCTCTCTGTGCTCTTTCTCTCTCTGCGCTCTTTCTCTCTCTGCGCTCTTTCTCTCTCTGCGCTCTTTCTCTCTCTGCGCTCTTTCTCTCTCTGCGCTCTTTCTCTCTCTGCGCTCTTTCTTTCTCTCTCTCTGCGCTCTTTCTTTCTTTCTCTCTGCGCTCTTTCTTTCTCTCTGCACTCGTACTTTCTCTCTCTCTGCGCTCTTTCTCTCTCTCTGCGCTCTTTCTTTCTCTTTCTCTCTCTCTGCGCTCTTTCTCTCTCTCTCTGCGCTCTTTCTCTCTCTCTCTCTGCGCTCTTTCTTTCTCTTTCTCTCTCTGCGCTCTTTCTCTCTCTCTGTGCTCTTTCTTTCTCTCTGCGCTCTTTCTTTCTCTCTTTCTGCGCTCTTTCTTTCTCTCTCTCTGCGCTCTTTCTCTCTCTCTCTCTGCGCTCTTTCTCTCTCTCTCTCTCTGCGCTCTTTCTTTCTCTTTCTCTCTCTGCGCTCTTTCTTTCTCTTTCTCTCTCTGCGCTCTTTCTTTCTCTTTCTCTCTCTGCGCTTTTTCTTTCTCTTTCTCTCTCTGCGCTCTTTCTCTCTGCGCTCTTTCTTTCTCTCTGCGCACTTTCTTTCTCTCTCTCTGCGCTCTTTCTCTCTCTGCGCTCTTTCTTTCTCTCTGCGCTCTCTCTCTCTGCGCTCTTTCTTTCTCTCTCTGCGCTCTTTCTTTCTCTCTCTCTGCGCTCTTTTTTTCTCTCTTTGCACTCTTTTTTTCTCTCTTTGCGCTCTTTCTTTCTCTCTCTGCGCTCTTTCTTTCTTTCTCTCTGCGCTCTCTCTCTCTGCGCTCTTTCTTTCTCTCTCTGCGCTCTTTCTTTCTCTCTCTCTGCGCTCTTTCTCTCTCTCTCTCTGCGCTCTCTCTCTCTCTCTCTGCGCTCTTTCTTTCTCTTTCTCTCTCTGCGCTCTTTCTTTCTCTTTCTCTCTCTGCGCTCTCTCTCTCTGCGCTCTTTCTTTCTCTCTGCGCTCTTTCTTTCTCTCTGCGCTCTTTTTTTCTCTCTTTGCGCTCTTTTTTTCTCTCTTTGCGCTCTTTCTTTCTCTCTCTGCGCTCTTTCTTTCTCTCTCTCTGCGCTCTTTCTTTCTCTGCGCTCTCTCTCTCTGCGCTCTTTCTTTCTCTCTCTGCGCTCTTTCTTTCTCTCTCTCTGCGCTCTTTCTTTCTCTCTCTGCGCTCTTTCTCTCTCTCTCTGCACTCTCTTTCTCTCTCTGCGCTCTTTCTTTCTCTGTCTGCGCTCTTTCTTCCTCTCTCTCTCTCTCTGCGCTCTTTTATTCTCTACGCTCTTTCTCTCTCTCTGCGCTCTTTCTTTCTCTCTCTCTGCGCTCTCTCTCTCTTTCTCTCTGCGCTCTCTCTCTGCGCTCTTTCTTTCTCTCTCTCTCTGCGCTCTTTCTTTCTCTCTGCGCTCTTTTTTTCTCTCTCTCTGCGCTCTTTTTTTCTCTCTCTCTGCGCTCTTTCTTTCTCTCTGCGCTCTTTCTTTCTCTCTGCGCTCTTTCTTTCTCTCTGCGCTCTTTCTTTCTCTCTGCGCTCTTTCTCTCTCTGCGCTCTTTCTTTCTCTCTCTGCGCTCTCTCTCTCTCTCTGCGCTCTTTCTCTCTCTCTGCGCTCTTTCTCTCTCTGCGCTCTTTCTCTCTCTGCGCTCTTTCTCTCTCTCTGTGCTCTTTCTCTCTCTCTGCGCTCTTTCTTTCTCTGTCTGCGCTCTTTCTTTCTCTGTCTGCGCTCTTTCTTTCTCTGTCTGCGCTCTTTCTTCCTCTCTCTCTCTCTCTGCGCTCTTTTATTCTCTACGCTCTTTCTCTCTCTCTGCGCTCTTTCTTTCTCTCTCTCTGCGCTCTCTCTCTCTTTCTCTCTGCGCTCTCTCTCTGCGCTCTTTTTTTCTCTCTCTCTGCGCTCTTTTTTTCTCTCTCTCTGCGCTCTTTCTTTCTCTCTGCGCTCTTTCTTTCTCTCTGCGCTCTTTCTTTCTCTCTGCGCTCTTTCTTTCTCTCTGCGCTCTTTCTTTCTCTCTGCGCTCTTTCTCTCTCTGCGCTCTTTCTCTCTCTGCGCTCTTTCTCTCTCTGCGCTCTTTCTCTCTCTTTGCACTCTTTCTTTCTCTCTCTGCGCTCTTTCTTTCTCTCTCTCTCTGCGCTCTTTCTTTCTCTCTCTCTGCGCTCTCTCTCTCTCTCGCTGCGCTCTCTCTCTCTCTCGCTGCGCTCTTTCTCTCTCTCTCTGTGCTCTTTCTTTCTCTCTCTGCGCTCTTTCATTCTCTCTCTTTGCGCTCTTTCTTTCTCTCTCTCTGCGCTCTTTCTTTCTCTCTCTCTGCGCTCTTTCTTTCTCTCTGCGCTCTTTCTTTCTCTCTGTGCACTTTCTTTCTCTCTGCTCTCTTTCTCTCTCTCTGCGCTCTTTCTTTCTCTCTGCGCTCTTTCTCTCTCTCTGCGCTCTCTCTCTGCACTCTCTCTCTGCGCTCTCTCTCTCTCTGCGCTCTCTCTCTCTCTGCGCTCTCTCTCTCTCTGCGCTCTCTCTCTCTGCGCTCTCTCTCTCTGCGCTCTCTCTCTCTGCGCTCTCTCTCTCTCTGCGCTCTCTCTCTCTCTCTGCGCTCTCTCTCTCTCTCTGCGCTCTCTCTCTGCGCTCTCTCTCTCTCTGCGCTCTCTCTCTCTCTGCGCTCTCTCTCTCTCTGCGCTCTCTCTCTCTCTGCGCTCTCTCTCTCTCTGCGCTCTCTCTCTCTCTGCGCTCTCTCTCTCTCTGCACTCTTTCTTTCTCTCTCTCTGCGCTCTTTCTTTCTCTCTCTCTCTGCGCTCTTTCTTCCTCTCTCTGCGCTCTTTCTTTCTCTGCGCTTTTTCTTTCTCTCTCTCTGCGCTCTTTCTTTCTCTCTGCACTCTTACTTTCTCTCTCTCTGCGCTCTTTCTTTCTCTCTCTCTGCGCTCTTTCTTTCTCTCTCTCTGCGCTCTTTCTCTCTCTCTGCGCTCTTTCTCTCTCTCTGCGCTCTTTCTTTCTCTTTCTCTCTCTCTGCGCTCTTTCTCTCTCTCTCTCTCTCTGCGCTCTTTCTCTCTCTCTCTGCGCTCTTTCTTTCTCTTTCTCTCTCTGCGCTCTCTCTCTGTGCTCTTTCTTTCTCTCTGCGCACTTTCTTTCTCTCTCTCTGCGCTCTTTCTCTCTCTCTGCGCTCTTTCTTTCTCCCTGCGCTCTCTCTCTCTGCGCTCTTTCTTTCTCTCTCTGTGCTCTTTCTTTCTCTCTCTCTGCGCTCTTTCTCTCTCTCTCTCTCTCTCTCTCTCTCTGCGCTCTTTCTTTCTCTTTCTCTCTATGCGCTCTTTCTTTCTCTTTCTCTCTCTGCGCTCTCTCTCTCTGTGCTCTTTCTTTCTCTCTGCGCACTTTCTTTCTCTCTCTCTGCGCTCTTTCTTTCTCTCTGCGCACTTTCTTTCTTTCTCTCTGCGCACTTTCTTTCTTTCTCTCTGCGCACTTTCTTTCTCTCTCTCTGCGCTCTTTCTCTCTCTCTGCGCTCTTTCTTTCTCTCTGCGCTCTCTCTCTGCGCTCTTTCTTTCTCTCTCTGCGCTCTTTCTTTCTCTCTCTGCGCTCTTTCTCTCTCTCTCTCTGCGCTCTTTCTCTCTCTCTCTCTCTGCGCTCTTTCTTTCTCTTTCTCTCTCTGCGCTCTTTCTTTCTCTTTCTCTCTCTGCGCTCTTTCTCTCTGCTCTCTTTCTTTCTCTCTGCGCTCTTTCTTTCTCTCTGCGCTCTTTCTTTCTCTCTGCGCTCTTTCTTTCTCTTTGCGCTCTTTTTTTCTCTCTTTGTGCTCTTTTTTTCTCTCTCTGCGCTCTTTCTTTCTCTCTCTGCGCTCTTTCTTTCTCTCTCTCTGCGCTCTTTCTTTCTCTTTCTCTCTCTGCGCTCTCTCTCTCTGTGCTCTTTCTTTCTCTCTGCGCTCTTTCTTTCTCTCTGCGCTCTTTTTTCTCTCTTTGCGCTCTTTTTTTCTCTCTTTGTGCTCTTTCTTTCTCTCTCTGCGCTCTTTCTTTCTCTCTCTCTGCGCTCTTTCTTTCTCTGCGCTCTTTCTTTCTCTCTCTGCGCTCTTTATTTCTCTCTCTGCGCTCTCTCTCTCTCTGCGCTCTCTCTCTGCGCTCTTTCTCTCTCTCTGCGCTCTTTCTCTCTCTCTGCGCTCTTTCTCTCTCTCTGCGCTCTTTCTCTCTCTCTGTGCTCTTTCTCTCTCTCTGTGCTCTTTCTCTCTCTGCGCTCTTTCTCTCTCTGCGCTCTTTCTCTCTCTGCGCTCTTTCTCTCTCTGCGCTCTTTCTTTCTCTCTCTCTGCGCTCTTTCTTTCTTTCTCTCTGCGCTCTTTCTTTCTCTCTGCACTCGTACTTTCTCTCTCTCTGCGCTCTTTCTCTCTCTCTGCGCTCTTTCTTTCTCTTTCTCTCTCTCTGCGCTCTTTCTCTCTCTCTCTGCGCTCTTTCTCTCTCTCTCTCTGCGCTCTTTCTTTCTCTTTCTCTCTCTGCGCTCTTTCTCTCTCTCTGTGCTCTTTCTTTCTCTCTGCGCTCTTTCTTTCTCTCTTTCTGCGCTCTTTCTTTCTCTCTCTCTGCGCTCTTTCTCTCTCTCTCTCTGCGCTCTTTCTCTCTCTCTCTCTCTGCGCTCTTTCTTTCTCTTTCTCTCTCTGCGCTCTTTCTTTCTCTTTCTCTCTCTGCGCTCTTTCTTTCTCTTTCTCTCTCTGCGCTTTTTCTTTCTCTTTCTCTCTCTGCGCTCTTTCTCTCTGCGCTCTTTCTTTCTCTCTGCGCACTTTCTTTCTCTCTCTCTGCGCTCTTTCTCTCTCTGCGCTCTTTCTTTCTCTCTGCGCTCTCTCTCTCTGCGCTCTTTCTTTCTCTCTCTGCGCTCTTTCTTTCTCTCTCTCTGCGCTCTTTTTTTCTCTCTTTGCACTCTTTTTTTCTCTCTTTGCGCTCTTTCTTTCTCTCTCTGCGCTCTTTCTTTCTTTCTCTCTGCGCTCTCTCTCTCTGCGCTCTTTCTTTCTCTCTCTGCGCTCTTTCTTTCTCTCTCTCTGCGCTCTTTCTCTCTCTCTCTCTGCGCTCTCTCTCTCTCTCTCTGCGCTCTTTCTTTCTCTTTCTCTCTCTGCGCTCTTTCTTTCTCTTTCTCTCTCTGCGCTCTCTCTCTCTGCGCTCTTTCTTTCTCTCTGCGCTCTTTCTTTCTCTCTGCGCTCTTTTTTTCTCTCTTTGCGCTCTTTTTTTCTCTCTTTGCGCTCTTTCTTTCTCTCTCTGCGCTCTTTCTTTCTCTCTCTCTGCGCTCTTTCTTTCTCTGCGCTCTTTCTTTCTCTCTCTGCGCTCTTTCTTTCTCTCTCTGCGCTCTCTCTCTCTCTCTCTGCGCTCTCTCTCTCTCTCTCTGCGCTCTCTCTCTGCGCTCTTTCTTTCTCTCTCTCTGCGCTCTTTCTTTCTCTCTCTGCGCTCTTTCTTTCTCTCTGCGCTCTTTCTATCTCTCTGTGCTCTTTCTCTGCGCTCTTTCTTTCTCTCTCTCTGCGCTCTTTCTTTCTCTCTCTGCGCTCTTTATTTCTCTCTCTGCGCTCTCTCTCTCTCTCTCTGCGCTCTCTCTCTGCGCTCTTTCTTTCTCTCTCTCTGCGCTCTTTCTTTCTCTCTCTGCGCTCTTTCTTTCTCTCTGCGCTCTTTCTATCTCTCTGTGCTCTTTCTCTCTCTGCGCTCTTTCTCTCTCTGCGCTCTTTCTCTCTCTGCGCTCTTTCTTTCTCTCTGCGCTCTTTCTTTCTCTCTGCACTCTTACTTTCTCTCTCTCTGCGCTCTTTCTCTCTCTCTGCGCTCTTTCTTTCTCTTTCTCTCTCTCTGCACTCTTTCTCTCTCTCTCTCTGCGCTCTTTCTCTCTCTCTCTCTGCGCTCTTTCTCTCTCTTTCTCTCTCTGCGCTCTTTCTCTCTGCGCACTTTCTTTCTCTCTCTCTGCGCTCTTTCTCTCTCTCTGCGCTCTTTCTTTCTCTCTGCGCTCTCTCTCTCTGCGCTCTTTCTTTCTCTCTTTCTGCGCTCTTTCTTTCTCTCTTTCTGCGCTCTTTCTCTCTCTCTCTCTGCGCTCTTTCTCTCTCTCTCTCTGCGCTCTTTCTTTCTCTTTCTCTCTCTGCGCTCTTTCTTTCTCTTTCTCTCTCTGCGCTCTTTCTTTCTCTTTCTCTCTCTGCGCTCTTTCTCTCTGCGCACTTTCTTTCTCTCTCTCTGCGCTCTCTCTCTCTCTGCGCTCTTTCTTTCTCTCTGCGCTCTCTCTCTGCGCTCTTTCTTTCTCTCTCTGCGCTCTTTCTTTCTCTCTCTCTGCGCTCTTTCTCTCTCTCTTTCTGCGCTCTTTCTTTCTCTTTCTCTCTCTGCGCTCTCTCTCTCTGCGCTCTTTCTTTCTCGCTGCACTCTTTCTTTCTCTCTGCGCTCTTTTTTTCTCTCTTTGCACTCTTTTTTTCTCTCTTTGCGCTCTTTCTTTCTCTCTCTGCGCTATTTCTTTCTCTGCGCTCTTTCTTTCTCTCTCTGCGCTCTTTCTTTCTCTCTCTGCGCTCTTTCTTTCTCTCTCTGCGCTCTCTCTCTCTCTCTGCGCTCTCTCTCTCTCTGCGCTCTCTCTCTCTCTCTGCGCTCTCTCTCTGCGCTCTTTCTTTCTCTCTCTCTGCGCTCTTTCTTTCTCTCTCTGCGCTCTTTCTTTCTCTCTCTGCGCTCTTTCTTTCTCTCTCTGCGCTCTTTCTTTCTCTCTCTGCGCTCTTTCTTTCTCTCTCTGCGCTCTCTCTCTCTCTGCGCTCTTTCTCTCTCTCTCTGCGCTCTTTCTCTCTCTGCGCTCTTTCTCTCTCTGCGCTCTTTCTCTCTCTCTGCGCTCTTTCTTTCTCTGTCTGCGCTCTTTCTTTCTCTGTCTGCGCTCTTTCTTTCTCTGTCTGCGCTCTTTCTTCCTCTCTCTCTCTCTGCGCTCTTTTATTCTCTACGCTCTTTCTCTCTCTCTGCGCTTTTTCTTTCTCTCTCTCTGCGCTCTCTCTCTCTTTCTCTCTGCGCTCTCTCTCTGCGCTCTTTCTTTCTCTCTCTCTCTGCGCTCTTTCTTTCTCTCTGCGCTCTTTTTTTCTCTCTCTCTGCGCTCTTTTTTTCTCTCTCTCTGCGCTCTTTTTTTCTCTCTCTCTGCGCTCTTTTTTTCTCTCTCTGCGCTCTTTTTTTCTCTCTCTCTGCGCTCTCTCTCTCTCTGCGCTCTTTCTTTCTCTCTGCGCTCTTTCTTTCTCTCTGCGCTCTTTCTTTCTCTCTGCGCTTTTTCTTTCTCTCTGCGCTCTTTCTTTCTCTCTGCGCTCTTTCTCTCTCTGCGCTCTTTCTCTCTCTGCGCTCTTTCTCTCTCTGCGCTCTTTCTCTCTCTGCGTTCTTTCTCTCTCTGCGTTCTTTCTCTCTCTGCGTTCTTTCTCTCTCTCTGCGCTCTTTCTCTCTCTTTGCACTCTTTCTTTCTCTCTCTGCGCTCTTTCTTTCTCTCTCTCTCTGCGCTCTTTCTTTCTCTCTCTCTCTGCGCTCTCTCTCTCTCTCGCTGTGCTCTTTCTCTCTCTCTCTGCGCTCTTTCTTTCTCTCTCTGCGCTCTTTCATTCTCTCTCTCTGCGCTCTTTCTTTCTCTCTCTCTGCGCTCTTTCTTTCTCTCTCTCTGCGCTCTTTCTTTCTCTCTCTCTGCGCTCTTTCTTTCTCTCTGCGCTCTTTCTTTCTCTCTGCGCACTTTCTTTCTCTCTGCTCTCTTTCTCTCTCTCTGCGCTCTTTCTTTCTCTCTGCGCACTTTCTCTCTCTCTGCGCTCTCTCTCTCTGCGCTCTCTCTCTCTGCGCTCTCTCTCTCTCTCTGCGCTCTCTCTCTCTCTGCGCTCTCTCTCTCTCTGTGCTCTCTCTCTCTCTGCGCTCTCTCTCTCTGCGCTCTCTCTCTGCGCTCTCTCTCTCTCTGCGCTCTTTCTTTCTCTCTCTCTGCGCTCTTTCTTTCTCTCTCTCTGCGCTCTCTCTCTCTCTGCGCTCTTTCTTTCTCTCTCTCTCTGCGCTCTTTCTTCCTCTCTCTGCGCTCTTTCTTTCTCTGCGCTTTTTCTTTCTCTCTCTCTGCGCTCTTTCTTTCTCTCTGCACTCTTACTTTCTCTCTCTCTGCGCTCTTTCTTTCTCTCTCTCTGCACTCTTTCTCTCTCTCTGCGCTCTTTCTCTCTCTCTGCGCTCTTTCTTTCTCTTTCTCTCTCTCTGCGCTCTTTCTCTCTCTCTCTCTGCGCTCTTTCTCTCTCTCTCTCTGCGCTCTTTCTTTCTCTCTCTGCGCTCTCTCTCTGCGCTCTTTCTTTCTCTCTCTGCGCTCTCTCTCTGCGCTCTTTCTTTCTCTCTGCGCACTTTCTTTCTCTCTCTCTGCGCTCTTTCTCTCTCTCTGCGCTCTTTCTTTCTCTCTGCGCTCTCTCTCTCTGCGCTCTTTCTTTCTCTCTCTGTGCTCTTTCTTTCTCTCTCTCTGCGCTCTTTCTCTTTCTCTCTCTCTCTCTCTCTGCGCTCTTTCTTTCTCTTTCTCTCTATGCGCTCTTTCTTTCTCTTTCTCTCTCTGCGCTCTTTCTCTCTGCGCTCTTTCTTTCTCTCTGCGCACTTTCTTTCTCTCTCTCTGCGCTCTTTCTTTCTCTCTCTCTGCGCTCTTTCTTTCTCTCTGCGCACTTTCTTTCTTTCTCTCTGCGCACTTTCTTTCTCTCTCTCTGCGCTCTTTCTCTCTCTCTGCGCTCTTTCTTTCTCTCTGCGCTCTCTCTCTGCGCTCTTTCTTTCTCTCTCTGCGCTCTTTCTTTCTCTCTCTGCGCTCTTTCTCTCTCTCTCTCTGCGCTCTTTCTCTCTCTCTCTCTCTCTGTGCTCTTTCTTTCTCTTTCTCTCTCTGCGCTCTTTCTTTCTCTTTCTCTCTCTGCGCTCTCTCTGCTCTCTTTCTTTCTCTCTGCGCTCTTTCTTTCTCTCTGCGCTCTTTCTTTCTCTCTGCGCTCTTTCTTTCTCTCTGCGCTCTTTCTTTCTTTCTCTTTGCGCTCTTTTTTTCTCTCTTTGCGCTCTTTTTTTCTCTCTCTGCGCTCTTTCTTTCTCTATCTGCGCTCTTTCTTTCTCTCTCTCTGCGCTCTTTCTTTCTCTGCGCTCTTTCTTTCTCTCTCTGCGCTCTTTATTTCTCTCTCTGCGCTCTCTCTCTCTGCGCTCTCTCTCTGCGCTCTTTCTTTCTCTCTCTCTGCGCTCTTTCTTTCTCTTTTTCTCTCTCGGCGCTCTCTCTCTCTGTGCTTTTTCTTTCTCTCTGCGCTCTTTCTCTCTCTCTGCGCTCTCTCTCTCTCTGCGCTCTTTCTTTCTCTCTCTGCGCTCTTTCTCTCTCTCTGTGCTCTTTCTCTCTCTCTGTGCTCTTTCTCTCTCTGCGCTCTTTCTCTCTCTGCGCTCTTTCTCTCTCTGCGCTCTTTCTCTCTCTGCGCTCTTTCTTTCTCTCTCTCTGCGCTCTTTCTTTCTTTCTCTCTGCGCTCTTTCTTTCTCTCTGCACTCTTACTTTCTCTCTCTATGCACTCTTTCTCTCTCTCTGCGCTCTTTCTCTCTCTCTCTCTGCGCTCTTTCTTTCTCATTCTCTCTCTGCGCTCTTTCTCTCTGCGCTCTTTCTTTCTCTCTGCGCACTTTCTTTCTCTCTCTCTGCGCTCTTTCTCTCTCTCTGTGCTCTTTCTTTCTCTCTGCGCTCTTTCTTTCTCTCTTTCTGCGCTCTTTCTTTCTCTCTCTCTGCGCTCTTTCTCTCTCTCTCTCTGCGCTCTTTCTCTCTCTCTCTCTGCGCTCTTTCTTTCTCTTTCTCTCTCTGCGCTCTTTCTTTCTCTTTCTCTCTCTGCGCTCTTTCTTTCTCTTTCTCTCTCTGCGCTCTTTCTCTCTGCGCTCTTTCTTTCTCTCTGCGCACTTTCTTTCTCTCTCTCTGCGCTCTTTCTCTCTCTGCGCTCTTTCTTTCTCTCTGCGCTCTCTCTCTCTGCGCTCTTTCTTTCTCTCTCTGTGCTCTTTCTTTCTCTCTCTCTCTGCGCTCTTTTTTTCTCTCTTTGCACTCTTTTTTTCTCTCTTTGCACTCTTTCTTTCTCTCTCTGCGCTCTTTCTTTCTCTCTCTCTGCGCTCTTTCTTTCTCTGCGCTCTTTCTTTCTCTCTCTGCGCTCTTTCTTTCTCTCTCTCTGCGCTCTTTCTTTCTCTCTCTGCGCTCTTTCTCTCTCTCTGCGCTCTTTCTCTCTCTCTGCGCTCTTTCTCTCTCTCTGCGCTCTTTCTCTCTCTCTGCGCTCTTTCTCTCTCTCTGCGCTCTTTCTCTCTCTCTGCGCTCTCCCTCTCTCTGCGCTCTCCCTCTCTCTGCGCTCTCTCTCTCTCTGCGCTCTTTCTCTCTCTGCGCTCTTTCTCTCTCTCTGCGCTCTTTCTCTCTCTCTGCGCTCTTTCTCTCTCTCTGCGCTCTTTCTCTCTCTCTGCGCTCTTTCTTTCTCTGTCTGTGCTCTTTCTTTCTCTGTCTGCGCTCTTTCTTCCTCTCTCTCTCTCTGCGCTCTTTTATTCTCTACGCTCTTTCTCTCTCTCTGCGCTCTTTCTTTCTCTCTCTCTGCGCTCTCTCTCTCTTTCTCTCTGCGCTCTCTCTCTCTGCGCTCTCTCTCTGTCTGCGCTCTTTCTCTCTCTCTCTGCGCTCTTTCTCTCTCTATGTGCTCTTTCTTTCTCTCTGCGCTCTTTCTTTCTCTCTCTCTGCGCTCTTTCTTTCTCTCTCTCTCTCTGCGCTCTTTCTTTCTATCTCTCTCTGCGCTCTTTCTTTTTTTCTGCGCTCTCTCTCTCACTCTATGTGCTCTTTCTTTCTCTCTCTGCGCTCTTTCTTTCTCTCTCTGCGCTCTTTCTTTCTCTCTCTCTGCGCTCTTTGTCTCTCTCTGCGCTTTTTCTTTCTCTCTCTGCACTCTTTTTTTCTCTCTCTCTGCTCTCTTTCTCTCTCTCTGCGCTCTTTCTCTCTCTCTCTGCGCTCTTTCTTTCTCTCTGCGCTCTTCTCTCTCTGCGCTCTTTCTTTCTCTCTGCGCTCTTTCTCTCTCTGCGCTCTTTCTCTCTCTGCGCTCTTTCTCTCTCTGCGCTCTTTCTTTCTCTTTCTCTCTCTGCGCTCTCTCTCTCTCTCTGCGCTCTTTCTCTCTCTCTCTGCGCTCTCTCTTTCTCTCTGCGCTCTCTCTTTCTCTCTGCGCTCTTCTCTCTCTGCGCTCTTTCTTTCTCTGCGCTCTTTCTCTCTCTGCGCTCTTTCTCTCTCTGCGCTCTTTCTCTCTCTGCGCTCTTTCTCTCTCTGCGCTCTTTCTCTCTCTGCGCTCTCTCTCTCTCTGCGCTCTCTCTCTCTGCGCTCTTTCTTTCTCTTTCTCTCTCTGCGCTCTCTCTCTCTCTGCGCTCTCTCTCTCTGCGCTCTTTCTTTCTTTTTCTCTCTCTGCGCTCTCTTTCTCTCTCTGCGCACTTTCTCTCTCTGCGCTCTTTCTTTCTCTTTCTCTCTCTCTGCGCTCTTTCTCTCTCTCTCTCTCTGCGCTCTTTCTTTCTTTCTCTCTGCGCTCTTTCTTTCTTTCTGCGCTCTTTTTTTCTCTCTTTGCGCTCTTTCTTTCTCTCTCTGCGCTCTTTCTCTTTCTCTCTGCGCTCTTTCTTTCTCTCTGCGCTCTTTCTCTCTCTGCGCACTTTCTCTCTCTGCGCACTTTCTCTCTCTGCGCACTTTCTTTCTCTTTCTCTCTCTCTGCGCTCTTTCTCTCTCTCTCTCGGCGCTCTTTCTCTCTCTCTCTCTCTGCGCTCTTTCTTTCTCTTTCTCTCTCTGCGCTCTCTCTCTCTGCGCTCTTTCTTTCTCTCTGCGCTCTTTCTTTCTTTCTCTCTGCGTTCTTTTTTTCTCTCTTTGCGCTCTTTTTCTCTCTCTCTGCGCTCTTTCTTTCTCTCTCTCTGCGCTCTTTATTTCTTTCTCTGCGCTCTTTATTTCTCTCTCTGCGCTCTTTATTTCTCTCTCTGCGCTCTTTATTTCTCTCTCTGCGCTCTTTCTCTCTCTCTGTGCTCTTTCTCTCTCTCTGTGCTCTTTCTCTCTCTCTGTGCTCTTTCTCTCTCTGCGCTCTTTCTCTCTCTGCGCTCTTTCTCTCTCTGCGCTCTTTCTTTCTCTCTCTCTGCGCTCTTTCTTTCTTTCTCTCTGCGCTCTTTCTTTCTCTCTGCACTCTTACTTTCTCTCTCTCTGCGCTCTTTCTCTCTCTCTGCGCTCTTTCTTTCTCTTTCTCTCTCTCTGCGCTCTTTCTCTCTCTCTCTGCGCTCTTTCTCTCTCTCTCTCTCTGCGCTCTTTCTTTCTCTTTCTCTCTCTGCGCTCTTTCTCTCTGCGCTCTATCTTTCTCTCTGCGCACTTTCTTTCTCTCTCTCTGCGCTCTTTCTCTCTCTCTGTGCTCTTTCTTTCTCTCTGCGCTCTTTCTTTCTCTCTTTCTGCGCTCTTTCTTTCTCTCTCTCTGCGCTCTCTCTCTCTCTCTCTCTGCGCTCTTTCTCTCTCTCTCTGCGCTCTTTCTTTCTCTTTCTCTCTCTGCGCTCTTTCTTTCTCTTTCTCTCTCTGCGCTCTTTCTTTCTCTTTCTCTCTCTGCGCTCTTTCTCTCTGCGCTCTTTTTTTCTCTCTTTGCGCTCTTTCTTTCTCTCTCTGCGCTCTCTCTCTTTCTCTGCGCTCTTTCTCTCTCTCTGCGCTCTTTCTCTCTCTGCGCACTTTCTCTCTCTGCGCTCTTTCTTTCTCTTTCTCTCTCTCTGCGCTCTTTCTCTCTCTCTCTCTCTGCGCTCTTTCTTTCTCTTTCTCTCTCTGCGCTCTTTATTTCTCTCTCTGCGCTCTTTATTTCTCTCTCTGCGCTCTTTATTTCTCTCTCTGCGCTCTTTATTTCTCTCTCTGCGCTCTTTATTTCTCTCTCTGCGCTCTTTATTTCTCTCTCTGCGCTCTTTATTTCTCTCTCTCTCTCTGCGCTCTCTCTCTGCGCTCTTTCTTTCTCTCTCTCTGCGCTCTTTCTTTCTCTCTCTCTGTGCTCTTTCTCTCTCTCTGTGCTCTTTCTCTCTCTCTGTGCTCTTTCTCTCTCTCTGTGCTCTTTCTCTCTCTCTGTGCTTTTTCTCTCTCTCTGTGCTCTCTCTCTCTCAGCGCTCTTTCTCTCTCTCTGCGCTCTTTCTTCCTCTCTCTCTCTGCGCTCTTTCTTTCTCTCTGCGCTCTTTCTTTCTGCGCTCTTTCTTTCTCTCTCTCTCTGCGCTCTTTCTTTCTCTCTCTGCGCTTTTTCTTTCTTTCTCTCTGCGCTCTTTTTTTCTCTCTCTGCGCTCTTTTTTTCCTCTCTCTCGCTGCGCTCTTTCTCTCTCTCTCTGCGCTCTTTCTTTCTCTCTCTGCGCTCTTTCTTTCTCTCTCTCTGCGCTCTTTCTTTCTCTCTCTCTGCGCTCTTTCTTTCTCTCTCTCTGCGCTCTTTCTTTCTCTCTGCGCTCTTTCTTTCTCTCTGCGCACTTTCTTTCTCTCTGCTCTCTTTCTCTCTCTCTGCGCTCTTTCTTTCTCTCTGCGCTCTTTCTCTCTCTCTGCGCTCTCTCTCTCTCTGCGCTCTCTCTCTCTCTGCGCTCTCTCTCTCTCTGCACTCTCTCTCTCTCTCTGCACTCTCTCTCTCTCTGCACTCTCTCTCTCTCTGCACTCTCTCTGCGCTCTCTCTGCGCTCTCTCTCTCTCTGCGCTCTTTCTCTCTCTCTGCGCTCTTTCTTTCTCTCTCTCTCTGCGCTCTTTCTTCCTCTCTCTGCGCTCTTTCTTTCTCTGCGCTTTTTCTTTCTCTCTCTCTCTCTGCGCTCTTTCTTTCTCTCTCTCTGCGCTCTTTATTTCTCTCTCTGCGCTCTTTATTTCTCTCTCTGCGCTCTTTATTTCTCTCTCTGCGCTCTTTATTTCTCTCTCTCTCTCTGCGCTCTCTCTCTGCGCTCTTTCTTTCTCTCTCTCTGCGCTCTTTCTCTCTCTCTGTGCTCTTTCTCTCTCTCTGTGCTCTTTCTCTCTCTCTGTGCTCTTTCTCTCTCTCTGTGCTTTTTCTCTCTCTCTGTGCTCTCTCTCTCTCTGCGCTCTTTCTCTCTCTCTGCGCTCTTTCTTCCTCTCTCTCTCTGCGCTCTTTCTTTCTCTCTGCGCTCTTTCTTTCTGCGCTCTTTCTTTCTCTCTCTCTCTCTGCGCTCTTTCTTTCTCTCTCTGCGCTTTTTCTTTCTCTCTCTCTGCGCTCTTTTTTCTCTCTGCGCTCTTTTTTTCCTCTCTCTCGCTGCGCTCTTTCTCTCTCTCTCTGCGCTCTTTCTTTCTCTCTCTGCGCTCTTTCTTTCTCTCTCTCTGCGCTCTTTCTTTCTCTCTCTCTGCGCTCTTTCTTTCTCTCTCTCTGCGCTCTTTCTTTCTCTCTGCGCTCTTTCTTTCTCTCTGCGCACTTTCTTTCTCTCTGCTCTCTTTCTCCCTCTCTGCGCTCTTTCTTTCTCTCTGCGCTCTTTCTCTCTCTCTGCGCTCTCTCTCTCTCTGCGCTCTCTCTCTCTCTGCGCTCTCTATCTCTCTGCGCTCTCTCTCTGCGCTCTCTCTGCGCTCTCTCTGCGCTCTCTCTCTCTCTGCGCTCTTTCTCTCTCTCTGCGCTCTTTCTTTCTCTCTCTCTCTGCGCTCTTTCTTTCTCTGCGCTTTTTCTTTCTCTCTCTCTCTCTCTGCGCTCTTTCTTTCTCTCTCTCTGCGCTCTTTCTTTCTCTTTCTCTCTCTCTGCGCTCTTTCTCTCTCTCTCTCTCTGCGCTCTTTCTCTCTCTCTCTCTGCGCTCTTTCTTTCCCTCTCTGCGCTCTCTCTCTGCGCTCTTTATTTCTCTCTGCCCACTTTCTTTCTCTCTCTCTGCGCTCTTTCTCTCTCTCTGCGCTCTTTCTTTCTCTCTGCACTCTCTCTCTCTGCGCTCTTTCTTTCTCTCTCTGTGCTCTTTCTTTCTCTCTCTCTGCGCTCTTTCTCTCTCTCTCTCTCTCTGTGCTCTTTCTTTCTCTTTCTCTCTATGCGCTCTTTCTTTCTCTTTCTCTCTCTGCGCTCTTTCTTTCTCTCTGCGCACTTTCTTTCTCTCTCTCTGCGCTCTTTCTCTCTGCGCACTTTCTTTCTCTCTCTCTGCGCTCTTTCTTTCTCTCTGTGCTCTCTCTCTGCGCTCTTTCTTTCTCTCTCTGCGCTCTTTCTTTCTCTCTCTGCGCTCTTTCTCTCTCTCTCTCTCTCTCTGCGCTCTTTCTCTCTCTCTCTCTGCGCTCTCTCTCTCTCTGCGCTCTTTCTTTCTCTTTCTCTCTCTGCGCTCTTTCTTTCTCTTTCTCTCTCTGCGCTCTCTCTCTCTCTGCGCTCTCTCTCTCTCTCTGCGCTCTTTCTTTCTCTTTCTCTGCGCTCTTTCTCTCTCTCTCTCTGCGCTCTTTCTTTCTCTTTCTCTCTCTGCGCTCTTTCTATCTGCGCTCTTTCTCTCTCTGCGCACTTTCTTTCTCTCTCTGCGTTCTTTCTCTCTCTCTGCACTCTTTCTTTCTCTCTGCGCTCTCTCTCTCTGCGCTCTTTCTTTCTCTCTCTGCACTCTTTCTTTCTCTCTCTCTCTGCGCTCTTTCTCTCTCTCTCTCTGCGCTCTCTCTCTCTCTGCGCTCTTTCTTTCTCTTTCTCTCTCTGCGCTCTTTCTTTCTCTTTCTCTCTCTGCGCTCTTTCTTTCTCTTTCTCTCTCTGCGCTCTTTCTTTCTCTCTGCGCTCTTTTTTTCTCTCTTTGCGCTCTTTTTTTCTCTCTTTGCGCTCTTTCTTTCTCTCTTTGCGCTCTTTCTTTCTCTCTCTGCGCTCTTTTTTTCTCTCTTTGCGCTCTTTCTTTCTCTCTCTGCGCTCTTTCTTTCTCTCTCTCTGCGCTCTTTCTTTCTCTGCGCTCTTTCTTTCTCTCTCTGCGCTCTTTATTTTTCTCTCTGCGCTCTCTCTCTCTCTCTCTGCGCTCTTTCTTTCTCTCTCTCTGCGCTCTTTCTTTCTCTCTCTGCGCTCTTTCTCTCTCTCTCTCTCTGCGCTCTTTCTTTCTCTGCGCTCTTTCTTTCTCTCTCTGCGCTCTTTATTTCTCTCTCTGCGCTGTCTCTCTCTCTCTCTGCGCTCTTTCTTTCTCTCTCTCTGCGCTCTTTCTTTCTCTCTCTCTGCGCTCTTTCTCTCTCTCTGCGCTCTTTCTCTCTCTCTGCGCTCTTTCTCTCTCTCTGCGCTCTTTCTTTCTCTTTCTCTCTCTCTGCGCTCTTTCTCTCTCTCTCTGCGCTCTTTCTTTCTTTCTCTCTCTGCGCTCTTTCTTTCTCTCTCTGTGCTCTTTCTTTCTCTCTCTCTGCGCTCTCTCTCTGTCTGCGCTCTCTTTCTCTCTGCGCTCTTTCTCTTTCTCTCTGCGCTCTTTCTCTCTCTCTCTGCGCTCTTTCTTCCTCTCTCTCTGCGCTCTCTCTCTCTCTCTGCGCTCTTTCTTTCTCTCTCTCTCTGCGCTCTTTCTTTCTCTCTGCGCTCTTTCTTTCTCTGCGCTCTCTCTCTCTCTGCGCTCTTTCTTTCTCTCTCTGCGCTCATTCTTTCTCTCTCTGCGCTCATTCTTTCTCTCTCTCTGCGCTCATTCTTTCTTTGCGCTCTTTCTTTCTCTCTGCGCACTTTCTTTCTCTCTCTCTGCACTCTCTCTCTGCGCTCTTACTTTCTCTCTGCGCTCTTTCTTTCTCTCTCTCTCTGCGCTCTTTCTTTCTCTCTCTCTGCGCTCTCTCTCTCTCTGCGCTCTCTCTCTCTGCGCTCTTTCTCTCTCTCTGCGCTCTTTCTCTCTCTTTGCGCTCTTTCTCTCTCTCTGCGCTCTTTCTCTCTCTCTGTGCTCTCTTTCTTTCTCTCTCTGCGCTCTTTCTTTCTTTTTCTCTCTGCGCTCTTTCTTTCTCTCTCTACGCTCTTTCTTTCTCTCTCTCTGCGCTCTTTCTTTCTCTCTGCGCTCTTTCTTACTCTCTGCGCACTTTCTTTCTCTCTCTCTCTGTCTGTGCTCTCTCTCTCTCTGCTCTTTCTCTCTCTCTCTGCGCTCTTTCTTCCTCTCTCTCTGCGCTCTCTCTCTCTCTCTCTCTCTCTCTCTGCGCTCTCTTTCTTTCTCTCTCTGCGCTCTTTCTTTCTCTCTCTCTCTGCGCTCTTTCTTTCTCTCTCTCTCTGCGCTCTTTCTTTCTCTCTCTGCGCTCTTTCTTTCTCTCTCTGCGCTCTTTCTCTCTCTCTCTCTCTCTCTCTCTCTGCGCTCTTTCTTTCTCTTTCTCTCTCTGCGCTCTTTCTTTCTCTTTCTCTCTCTGCGCTCTCTCTCTCTGTGCTCTTTCTTTCTCTCTGCGCTCTTTCTTTCTCTCTTTGCGCTCTTTTTTTCTCTCTTTGCGCTCTTTCTTTCTCTCTCTGCGCTCTTTCTTTCTGTCTCTCTGCGCTCTTTCTTTCTCTGCGCTCTTTCATTCTCTCTCTGCGCTCTTTTTTTCTCTCTCTGCGCTCTCTCTCTCTGCGCTCTTTCTTTCTCTCTCTCTGCGCTCTTTCTTTCTCTCTCTGCGCTCTTTTTCTCTCTCTGCGCTCTTTCTCTCTCTCTGCGCTCTTTCTCTCTCTCTGCGCTCTTTCTCTCTCTCTGCGCTCTTTCTCTCTCTCTGTGCTCTTTCTCTCTCTGCGCTCTTTCTCTCTCTGCGCTCTTTCTCTCTGCGCTCTCTTTCATTGTCTGCGCTCTTTCTTCCTCTCTCTGCGCTCTTTCTTTCTCTCTCTCTCTGCGCTCTTTCTTTCTCTCTCTCTCTGCGCTCTTTCTTTCTCTCTCTGCGCTCTTTCTTTCTCTCTCTCTGCGCTCTTTCTCTCTCTCTCTGCGCTCTCTCTCTCTCTCTCTGCGCTCTCTCTCTCTCTCTGCGCTCTCTCTCTCTCTCTCTGCGCTCTTTCTTTCTCTTTCTCTCTCTGCGCTCTTTCTTTCTCTTTCTCTCTCTGCGCTCTCTCTCTCTGTGCTCTTTCTTTCTCTCTGCGCTCTTTCTTTCTCTCTTTGCGCTCTTTCTTTCTCTCTTTGCGCTCTTTTTTCCTCTCTTTGCGCTCTTTATTTCTCTCTCTGCGCTCTTTATTTCTCTCTCTCTGCGCTCTCTCTCTCTGCGCTCTTTCTTTCTCTCTCTCTGCGCTCTTTCTCTCTCTCTGCGCTCTTTCTCTCTCTCTGCGCTCTTTCTCTCTCTCTGCGCTCTTTCTCTCTCTCTGCGCTCTTTCTCTCTCTCTGTGCTCTTTCTCTCTCTGCGCTCTTTCTCTCTCTGCGCTCTTTCTCTCTCTCTGCGCTCTTTCTTTCTCTCTGCGCTCTCTTTCATTGTCTGCACTCTTTCTTCCTCTCTCTGCGCTCTTTTTTTCTCTACGCTCTTTCTCTCTCTCTGCGCTCTCTCTCTTCTGCGCTCTCTCTCTCTGCGCTCTCTTTCTCTCTGCGCTCTTTCTTTCTTTCTTTCTCTCTGCGCTTTTTTTTTCTCTCTTTGCGCTCTTTTTTGTCTCTTTGCGCTCTTTCTTTCTCTCTCTGCGCTCTTTCTTTCTCTCTCTGCGCTCTTTCTTTCTCTGCGCTCTTTATTTCTATCTCTGCGCTCTTTATTTCTCTCTCTGCGCTCTTTATTTCTCTCTCTGCGCTCTTTATTTCTCTCTGCGCTCTTTATTTCTCTCTCTGCGCTCTTTCTCTCTCTCTCTGCGCTCTCTCTCTCTCTCTGCGCTCTTTCTCTCTCTCTGCGCTCTTTCTCTCTCTCTCTGCGCTCTTTCTTTCTTTCTCTCTCTGCGCTCTTTCTTTCTCTCTCTGTGCTCTTTCTTTCTCTCTCTCTGCGCTCTCTCTCTGTCTGCGCTCTCTTTCTCTCTGCGCTCTTTCTCTTTCTCTCTGCGCTCTTTCTCTCTCTCTCTGCGCTCTCTCTCTCTCTCTGCGCTCTTTCTTTCTCTCTCTCTCTGCGCTCTTTCTTTCTCTCTGCGCTCTTTCTTTCTCTGCGCTCTCTCTCTCTCTGCGCTCTTTCTTTCTCTCTCTGCGCTCATTCTTTCTCTCTCTGCGCTCATTCTTTCTCTCTCTGCGCTCATTCTTTCTCTCTCTCTGCGCTCATTCTTTCTTTGCGCTCTTTCTTTCTCTCTGCGCACTTTCTTTCTCTCTCTCTGCACTCTCTCTCTGCGCTCTTACTTTCTCTCTGCGCTCTTTCTTTCTCTCTCTCTCTGCGCTCTTTCTTTCTCTCTCTCTGCGCTCTCTCTCTCTCTGCGCTCTCTCTCTCTGCGCTCTTTCTCTCTCTCTGCGCTCTTTCTCTCTCTTTGCGCTCTTTCTCTCTCTCTGCGCTCTTTCTCTCTCTCTGTGCTCTCTTTCTTTCTCTCTCTGCGCTCTTTCTTTCTTTTTCTCTCTGAGCTCTTTCTTTCTCTCTCTGCGCTCTTTCTTTCTCTCTCTCTGCGCTCTCTCTTTCTCTCTGCGCTCTTTCTTACTCTCTGCGCACTTTCTTTCTCTCTCTCTCTGTCTGTGCTCTCTTTCTCTCTGCGCTCTTTCTCTCTCTCTCTCTGCTCTTTCTCTCTCTCTCTGCGCTCTTTCTTCCTCTCTCTCTGCGCGCTCTCTCTCTCTCTCTCTCTCTGCGCTCTCTTTCTTTCTCTCTCTGCGCTCTTTCTTTCTCTCTCTCTCTGCGCTCTTTCTTTCTCTCTCTCTCTGCGCTCTTTCTTTCTCTCTCTGCGCTCTTTCTTTCTCTCTCTGCGCTCTTTCTCTCTCTCTCTCTCTCTCTCTCTCTGCGCTCTTTCTTTCTCTTTCTCTCTCTGCGCTCTTTCTTTCTCTTTCTCTCTCTGCGCTCTCTCTCTCTGCGTTCTTTTTTTCTCTCTTTGCGCTCTTTTTCTCTCTCTCTGCGCTCTTTATTTCTTTCTCTGCGCTCTTTATTTCTCTCTCTGCGCTCTTTATTTCTCTCTCTGCGCTCTTTATTTCTCTCTCTGCACTCTTTCTCTCTCTCTGCGCTCTTTCTCTCTCTCTGTGCTCTTTCTCTCTCTCTGTGCTCTTTCTCTCTCTCTGTGCTCTTTCTCTCTCTGCGCTCTTTCTCTCTCTGCGCTCTTTCTCTCTCTGCGCTCTTTCTTTCTCTCTCTCTGCGCTCTTTCTTTCTTTCTCTCTGCGCTCTTTCTTTCTCTCTGCACTCTTACTTTCTCTCTCTCTGCGCTCTTTCTCTCTCTCTGCGCTCTTTCTTTCTCTTTCTCTCTCTCTGCGCTCTTTCTCTCTCTCTCTGCGCTCTTTCTCTCTCTCTCTCTCTGCGCTCTTTCTTTCTCTTTCTCTCTCTGCGCTCTTTCTCTCTGCGCTCTATCTTTCTCTCTGCGCACTTTCTTTCTCTCTCTCTGCGCTCTTTCTCTCTCTCTGTGCTCTTTCTTTCTCTCTGCGCTCTTTCTTTCTCTCTTTCTGCGCTCTTTCTTTCTCTCTCTCTGCGCTCTCTCTCTCTCTCTCTCTGCGCTCTTTCTCTCTCTCTCTGCGCTCTTTCTTTCTCTTTCTCTCTCTGCGCTCTTTCTTTCTCTTTCTCTCTCTGCGCTCTTTCTTTCTCTTTCTCTCTCTGCGCTCTTTCTTTCTCTTTCTCTCTCTGCGCTCTCTCTCTCTGCGCTCTTTTTCTCTCTCTTTGCGCTCTTTCTTTCTCTCTCTGCGCTCTCTCTCTTTCTCTGCGCTCTTTCTCTCTCTCTGCGCTCTTTCTCTCTCTGCGCACTTTCTCTCTCTGCGCTCTTTCTTTCTCTTTCTCTCTCTCTGCGCTCTTTCTCTCTCTCTCTCTCTGCGCTCTTTCTTTCTCTTTCTCTCTCTGCGCTCTTTATTTCTCTCTCTGCGCTCTTTATTTCTCTCTCTGCGCTCTTTATTTCTCTCTCTGCGCTCTTTATTTCTCTCTCTGCGCTCTTTATTTCTCTCTCTGCGCTCTTTATTTCTCTCTCTCTCTCTGCGCTCTCTCTCTGCGCTCTTTCTTTCTCTCTCTCTGCGCTCTTTCTTTCTCTCTCTCTGTGCTCTTTCTCTCTCTCTGTGCTCTTTCTCTCTCTCTGTGCTCTTTCTCTCTCTCTGTGCTCTTTCTCTCTCTCTGTGCTTTTTCTCTCTCTCTGTGCTCTCTCTCTCTCAGCGCTCTTTCTCTCTCTCTGCGCTCTTTCTTCCTCTCTCTCTCTGCGCTCTTTCTTTCTCTCTGCGCTCTTTCTTTCTGCGCTCTTTCTTTCTCTCTCTCTCTGCGCTCTTTCTTTCTCTCTCTGCGCTTTTTCTTTCTTTCTCTCTGCGCTCTTTTTCTCTCTCGCTGCGCTCTTTCTCTCTCTCTGCGCTCTTTCTTTCTCTCTCTGCGCTCTTTCTTTCTCTCTCTCTGCGCTCTTTCTTTCTCTCTCTGCGCTCTTTCTTTCTCTCTCTCTGCGCTCTTTCTTTCTCTCTGCGCTCTTTCTTTCTCTCTGCGCACTTTCTTTCTCTCTGCTCTCTTTCTCTCTCTCTGCGCTCTTTCTTTCTCTCTGCGCTCTTTCTCTCTCTCTGCGCTCTCTCTCTCTCTGCGCTCTCTCTCTCTCTGCGCTCTCTCTCTCTCTGCACTCTCTCTCTCTCTGCACTCTCTCTCTCTCTGCACTCTCTCTCTCTCTGCACTCTCTCTCTCTCTGCACTCTCTCTCTCTCTGCACTCTCTCTGCGCTCTCTCTCTCTCTGCGCTCTTTCTCTCTCTCTGCGCTCTTTCTTTCTCTCTCTCTCTGCGCTCTTTCTTCCTCTCTCTGCGCTCTTTCTTTCTCTGCGCTTTTTCTTTCTCTCTCTCTCTCTGCGCTCTTTCTTTCTCTCTCTCTGCGCTCTTTATTTCTCTCTCTGCGCTCTTTATTTCTCTCTCTGCGCTCTTTATTTCTCTCTCTGCGCTCTTTATTTCTCTCTCTCTCTCTGCGCTCTCTCTCTGCGCTCTTTCTTTCTCTCTCTCTGCGCTCTTTCTCTCTCTCTGTGCTCTTTCTCTCTCTCTGTGCTCTTTCTCTCTCTCTGTGCTCTTTCTCTCGCTCTGTGCTTTTTCTCTCTCTCTGTGCTCTCTCTCTCTCTGCGCTCTTTCTCTCTCTCTGCGCTCTTTCTTCCTCTCTCTCTCTGCGCTCTTTCTTTCTCTCTGCGCTCTTTCTTTCTGCGCTCTTTCTTTCTCTCTCTCTCTCTGCGCTCTTTCTTTCTCTCTCTGCGCTTTTTCTTTCTCTCTCTCTGCGCTCTTTTTTTCTCTCTCTGCGCTCTTTTTTTCCTCTCTCTCGCTGCGCTCTTTCTCTCTCTCTCTGCGCTCTTTCTTTCTCTCTCTGCGCTCTTTCTTTCTCTCTCTCTGCGCTCTTTCTTTCTCTCTCTCTGCGCTCTTTCTTTCTCTCTCTCTGCGCTCTTTCTTTCTCTCTGCGCTCTTTCTTTCTCTCTGCGCACTTTCTTTCTCTCTGCTCTCTTTCTCCCTCTCTGCGCTCTTTCTCTCTCTCTGCGCTCTCTCTCTCTCTGCGCTCTCTATCTCTCTGCGCTCTCTATCTCTCTGCACTCTCTCTCTGCGCGCTCTCTCTGCGCTCTCTCTGCGCTCTCTCTGCGCTCTCTCTGCGCTCTCTCTCTCTCTGCGCTCTTTCTCTCTCTCTGCGCTCTTTCTTTCTCTCTCTCTCTGCGCTCTTTCTTCCTCTCTCTGCGCTCTTTCTTTCTCTGCGCTTTTTCTTTCTCTCTCTCTCTCTCTGCGCTCTTTCTTTCTCTCTCTCTGCGCTCTTTCTTTCTCTTTCTCTCTCTCTGCGCTCTTTCTCTCTCTCTCTCTCTGCGCTCTTTCTCTCTCTCTCTCTGCGCTCTTTCTTTCCCTCTCTGCGCTCTCTCTCTGCGCTCTTTATTTCTCTCTGCCCACTTTCTTTCTCTCTCTCTGCGCTCTTTCTCTCTCTCTGCGCTCTTTCTTTCTCTCTGCACTCTCTCTCTCTGCGCTCTTTCTTTCTCTCTCTGTGCTCTTTCTTTCTCTCTCTCTGCGCTCTTTCTCTCTCTCTCTCTCTCTGTGCTCTTTCTTTCTCTTTCTCTCTATGCGCTCTTTCTTTCTCTTTCTCTCTCTGCGCTCTTTCTTTCTCTCTGCGCACTTTCTTTCTCTCTCTCTGCGCTCTTTCTCTCTGCGCACTTTCTTTCTCTCTCTCTGCGCTCTTTCTTTCTCTCTGTGCTCTCTCTCTGCGCTCTTTCTTTCTCTCTCTCTCTGCGCTCTTTCTTCCTCTCTCTGCGCTCTTTCTTTCTCTGCGCTTTTTCTTTCTCTCTCTCTCTCTGCGCTCTTTCTTTCTCTCTCTCTGCGCTCTTTATTTCTCTCTCTGCGCTCTTTATTTCTCTCTCTGCGCTCTTTATTTCTCTCTCTGCGCTCTTTATTTCTCTCTCTCTCTCTGCGCTCTCTCTCTGCGCTCTTTCTTTCTCTCTCTCTGCGCTCTTTCTCTCTCTCTGTGCTCTTTCTCTCTCTCTGTGCTCTTTCTCTCTCTCTGTGCTCTTTCTCTCGCTCTGTGCTTTTTCTCTCTCTCTGTGCTCTCTCTCTCTCTGCGCTCTTTCTCTCTCTCTGCGCTCTTTCTTCCTCTCTCTCTCTGCGCTCTTTCTTTCTCTCTGCGCTCTTTCTTTCTGCGCTCTTTCTTTCTCTCTCTCTCTCTGCGCTCTTTCTTTCTCTCTCTGCGCTTTTTCTTTCTCTCTCTCTGCGCTCTTTTTTTCTCTCTCTGCGCTCTTTTTTTCCTCTCTCTCGCTGCGCTCTTTCTCTCTCTCTCTGCGCTCTTTCTTTCTCTCTCTGCGCTCTTTCTTTCTCTCTCTCTGCGCTCTTTCTTTCTCTCTCTCTGCGCTCTTTCTTTCTCTCTCTCTGCGCTCTTTCTTTCTCTCTGCGCTCTTTCTTTCTCTCTGCGCACTTTCTTTCTCTCTGCTCTCTTTCTCCCTCTCTGCGCTCTTTCTTTCTCTCTGCGCTCTTTCTCTCTCTCTGCGCTCTCTCTCTCTCTGCGCTCTCTCTCTCTCTGCGCTCTCTATCTCTCTGCACTCTCTCTCTGCGCGCTCTCTCTGCGCTCTCTCTGCGCTCTCTCTGCGCTCTCTCTCTCTCTGCGCTCTTTCTCTCTCTCTGCGCTCTTTCTTTCTCTCTCTCTCTGCGCTCTTTCTTCCTCTCTCTGCGCTCTTTCTTTCTCTGCGCTTTTTCTTTCTCTCTCTCTCTCTCTGCGCTCTTTCTTTCTCTCTCTCTGCGCTCTTTCTTTCTCTTTCTCTCTCTCTGCGCTCTTTCTCTCTCTCTCTCTCTGCGCTCTTTCTCTCTCTCTCTCTGCGCTCTTTCTTTCCCTCTCTGCGCTCTCTCTCTGCGCTCTTTATTTCTCTCTGCCCACTTTCTTTCTCTCTCTCTGCGCTCTTTCTCTCTCTCTGCGCTCTTTCTTTCTCTCTGCACTCTCTCTCTCTGCGCTCTTTCTTTCTCTCTCTGTGCTCTTTCTTTCTCTCTCTCTGCGCTCTTTCTCTCTCTCTCTCTCTCTGTGCTCTTTCTTTCTCTTTCTCTCTATGCGCTCTTTCTTTCTCTTTCTCTCTCTGCGCTCTTTCTTTCTCTCTGCGCACTTTCTTTCTCTCTCTCTGCGCTCTTTCTCTCTGCGCACTTTCTTTCTCTCTCTCTGCGCTCTTTCTTTCTCTCTGTGCTCTCTCTCTGCGCTCTTTCTTTCTCTCTCTGCGCTCTTTCTTTCTCTCTCTGCGCTCTTTCTCTCTCTCTCTCTCTCTCTGCGCTCTTTCTCTCTCTCTCTCTGCGCTCTCTCTCTATCTGCGCTCTTTCTTTCTCTTTCTCTCTCTGCGCTCTTTCTTTCTCTTTCTCTCTCTGCGCTCTCTCTCTCTCTGCGCTCTCTCTCTCTCTCTGCGCTCTTTCTTTCTCTTTCTCTGCGCTCTTTCTCTCTCTCTCTCTGCGCTCTTTCTTTCTCTTTCTCTCTCTGCGCTCTTTCTATCTGCGCTCTTTCTCTCTCTGCGCACTTTCTTTCTCTCTCTGCGTTCTTTCTCTCTCTCTGCACTCTTTCTTTCTCTCTGCGCTCTCTCTCTCTGCGCTCTTTCTTTCTCTCTCTGCACTCTTTCTTTCTCTCTCTCTCTGCGCTCTTTCTCTCTCTCTCTCTGCGCTCTCTCTCTCTGCGCTCTTTCTTTCTCTCTCTCTGCGCTCTTTCTTTCTCTCTCTGCGCTCTTTTTCTCTCTCTGCGCTCTTTTTCTCTCTCTGCGCTCTTTCTCTCTCTCTGCGCTCTTTCTCTCTCTCTGCGCTCTTTCTCTCTCTCTGTGCTCTTTCTCTCTCTGCGCTCTTTCTCTCTGCGCTCTTTCTCTCTCTCTGCGCTCTTTCTTTCTCTCTGCGCTCTCTTTCATTGTCTAAGCTCTTTCTTCCTCTCTCTGCGCTCTTTTTTTCTCTACGCTCTTTCTCTCTCTCTGCGCTCTCTCTCTTCTGCGCTCTCTCTCTCTGCGCTCTCTCTCTCTCTGCGCTCTCTCTTTCTCTCTGCACTCTTTCTCTCTCTGCGCTCTTTCTCTCTCTCTCTCTGCGCTCTTTCTCTCTCTCTCTCTGCGCTCTTTCTTCCTCTATCTCTCTGCACTCTTTCTCTCTTACTCTCTGCGCTCTTTCTTTCTCTCTCTGCGCTCTTTCTCTCTCTCTGCGCTCTTTCTCTCTCTCTGCGCTCTTTCTCTCTCTCTGCGCTCTTTCTCTCTCTCTGCGCTCTTTCTCTCTCTCTGCGCTCTTTCTCTCTCTCTGCGCTCTTTCTCTCTCTCTGTGCTCTTTCTTTCTCTCTCTCTCTGCGCTCTTTCTTTCTTTCTCTCTCTGCGCTCTTTCTTTCTCTCTCTGCGCTCTTTCTTTCTCTCTCTCTGCGCTCTTTCTTTCTCTCTGCGCTCTTTCTTTCTCTCTGCGCACTTTCTTTCTCTCTGCGCTCTTTCTTTCTCTCTGCGCACTTTCTTTCTCTCTGCGCACTTTCTTTCTCTCTCTCTGTCTGCGCTCTTTCTCTCTCTGCGCTCTTTCTCTCTCTCTCTGCGCTCTCTTTCTCTCTCTCTCTGCGCTCTTTCTTTCTCTCTCTCTCTGCGCTCTTTCTTTCTTTCTCTGCGCTCTTTCTCTCTCTCTCTGCGCTCTTTCTTTCTCTCTCTCTCTGCGCTCTTTCTTTCTTTCTCTGCGCTCTTTCTTTCTCTCTCTCTGCGCTCTTTCTCTCTCTCTCTGCGCTCTTTCTCTCTCTCTCTGCGCTCTCTCTCTCTCTCTGTGCTCTTTCTTTCTTTTTCTCTCTCTGCGCTCTTTCTTTCTCTTTCTCTCTCTGCGCTCTCTCTCTTTGCGCTCTTTTTTTCTCTCTTTGCGCTCTTTCTTTCTTTCTCTGCGCTCTTTCTTTCTCTCTCTCTGCGCTCTCTCTCTCTGCGCTCTTTCTTTCTCTCTATCTCTGCGCTCTTTCTTTCTCTCTCTCTCTGCACTCTTTCTTTCTCTCTCTGCGCTCTTTCTTTCTCTCTCTCTGCGCTCTTTCTCTCTCTCTCTCTGCGCTCTCTCTCTCTCTCTGCGCTCTCTCTCTCTCTCTGCGCTCTCTCTCTCTCTCTCTGCGCTCTTTCTTTCTCTTTCTCTCTCTGCGCTCTTTCTTTCTCTTTCTCTCTCTGCGCTCTCTCTCTCTGTGCTCTTTCTTTCTCTCTGCGCTCTTTCTTTCTCTCTTTGCGCTCTTTTTTTCTCTCTCTGCGCTCTTTCTTTCTCTCTCTGCGCTCTGCGCTCTTTCTTTCTCTGCGCTCTTTCTTTCTCTCTCTGCGCTCTTTATTTCTCTCTCTGCACTCTCTCTCTCTGCGCTCTTTCTTTCTCTCTCTGCGCTCTTTCTTTCTCTCTCTGCGCTCTTTCTTTCTCTCTCTGCGCTCTTTATTTCTCTCTCTGCGCTCTTTATTTCTCTCTCTGCGCTCTTTATTTCTCTCTCTGCGCTCTTTATTTCTCTCTCTGCGCTCTTTATTTCTCTCTCTGCGCTCTCTCTCTCTGCGCTCTTTCTCTCTCTCTGCGCTCTTTCTCTCTCTCTGCGCTCTTTCTCTCTCTCTGCGCTCTTTCTCTCTCTCTGCGCTCTTTCTCTCTCTCTGCGCTCTTTCTCTCTCTCTGCGCTCTTTCTCTCTCTCTGCGCTCTTTCTCTCTCTCTGCGCTCTTTCTCTCTCTCTGCGCTCTCTCTCTCTCTGCGCTCTTTCTCTCTCTCTGCGCTCTTTCTCTCTCTCTGCGCTCTTTCTCTCTCTCTGCGCTCTTTCTCTCTCTGCGCTCTTTCTCTCTCTGCGCACTTTCTTTCTCTCTCTGCGTTCTTTCTCTCTCTCTGCACTCTTTCTTTCTCTCTGCGCTCTCTCTCTCTGCGCTCTTTCTTTCTCTCTCTGCACTCTTTCTTTCTCTCTCTCTCTGCGCTCTTTCTCTCTCTCTCTCTGCGCTCTCTCTCTCTGCGCTCTTTCTTTCTCTCTCTCTGCGCTCTTTCTTTCTCTCTCTGCGCTCTTTTTCTCTCTCTGCGCTCTTTCTCTCTCTCTGCGCTCTTTCTCTCTCTCTGCGCTCTTTCTCTCTCTCTGCGCTCTTTCTCTCTCTCTGTGCTCTTTCTCTCTCTGCGCTCTTTCTCTCTGCGCTCTTTCTCTCTCTCTGCGCTCTTTCTTTCTCTCTGCGCTCTCTTTCATTGTCTAAGCTCTTTCTTCCTCTCTCTGCGCTCTTTTTTTCTCTACGCTCTTTCTCTCTCTCTGCGCTCTCTCTCTTCTGCGCTCTCTCTCTCTGCGCTCTCTCTCTCTCTGCGCTCTCTCTTTCTCTCTGCACTCTTTCTCTCTCTGCGCTCTTTCTCTCTCTCTCTCTGCGCTCTTTCTCTCTCTCTCTCTGCGCTCTTTCTTCCTCTATCTCTCTGCACTCTTTCTCTCTTACTCTCTGCGCTCTTTCTTTCTCTCTCTGCGCTCTTTCTCTCTCTCTGCGCTCTTTCTCTCTCTCTGCGCTCTTTCTCTCTCTCTGCGCTCTTTCTCTCTCTCTGCGCTCTTTCTCTCTCTCTGCGCTCTTTCTCTCTCTCTGTGCTCTTTCTTTCTCTCTCTCTCTGCGCTCTTTCTTTCTTTCTCTCTCTGCGCTCTTTCTTTCTCTCTCTGCGCTCTTTCTTTCTCTCTCTCTGCGCTCTTTCTTTCTCTCTGCGCTCTTTCTTTCTCTCTGCGCACTTTCTTTCTCTCTGCGCACTTTCTTTCTCTCTCTCTGTCTGCGCTCTTTCTCTCTCTGCGCTCTTTCTCTCTCTCTCTGCGCTCTCTTTCTCTCTCTCTCTGCGCTCTTTCTTTCTCTCTCTCTCTGCGCTCTTTCTTTCTTTCTCTGCGCTCTTTCTTTCTCTCTCTCTGCGCTCTCTTTCTCTCTCTCTCTGCGCTCTTTCTTTCTCTCTCTCTCTGCGCTCTTTCTTTCTTTCTCTGCGCTCTTTCTTTCTCTCTCTCTGCGCTCTTTCTCTCTCTCTCTGCGCTCTTTCTCTCTCTCTCTGCGCTCTCTCTCTCTCTGTGCTCTTTCTTTCTTTTTCTCTCTCTGCGCTCTTTCTTTCTCTTTCTCTCTCTGCGCTCTCTCTCTTTGCGCTCTTTTTTTCTCTCTTTGCGCTCTTTCTTTCTTTCTCTGCGCTCTTTCTTTCTCTCTCTCTGCGCTCTCTCTCTCTGCGCTCTTTCTTTCTCTCTATCTCTGCGCTCTTTCTTTCTCTCTCTCTCTGCACTCTTTCTTTCTCTCTCTGCGCTCTTTCTTTCTCTCTCTCTGCGCTCTTTCTCTCTCTCTCTCTGCGCTCTCTCTCTCTCTCTGCGCTCTCTCTCTCTCTCTGCGCTCTCTCTCTCTCTCTCTGCGCTCTTTCTTTCTCTTTCTCTCTCTGCGCTCTTTCTTTCTCTTTCTCTCTCTGCGCTCTCTCTCTCTGTGCTCTTTCTTTCTCTCTGCGCTCTTTCTTTCTCTCTTTGCGCTCTTTTTTTCTCTCTCTGCGCTCTTTCTTTCTCTCTCTGCGCTCTGCGCTCTTTCTTTCTCTGCGCTCTTTCTTTCTCTCTCTGCGCTCTTTATTTCTCTCTCTGCACTCTCTCTCTCTGCGCTCTTTCTTTCTCTCTCTGCGCTCTTTCTTTCTCTCTCTGCGCTCTTTCTTTCTCTCTCTGCGCTCTTTATTTCTCTCTCTGCGCTCTTTATTTCTCTCTCTGCGCTCTTTATTTCTCTCTCTGCGCTCTCTCTCTCTGCGCTCTTTCTTTCTCTCTCTGCGCTCTTTCTTTCTCTCTCTGCGCTCTTTCTCTCTCTCTGCGCTCTTTCTCTCTCTCTGCGCTCTTTCTCTCTCTCTGCGCTCTTTCTCTCTCTCTGCGCTCTTTCTCTCTCTCTGCGCTCTTTCTCTCTCTCTGCGCTCTTTCTCTCTCTCTGTGCTCTTTCTCTCTCTCTGCGCTCTTTCGCTCTCTGCGCTCTTTCTCTCTCTGCGCTCTTTCTCTCTTTCTGCGCTCTTTCTCTCTCTCTGCGCTCTCTCTCTTTCTTCTGCGCTCTCTCTCTCTGCGCTCTCTCTCTCTCTGCGCTCTCTCTTTCTGCGCTCTTTCTCTCTCTGTGCTCTTTCTCTCTCTCTCTCTCTCTGCGCTCTTTCTCTCTCTCTCTCTGCGCTCTTTCTTCCTCTATCTCTCTGCACTCTTTCTCTCTCACTCTCTGCGCTCTTTCTTTCTCTCTCTGCGCTCTTTCTCTCTCTCTGTGCTCTTTCTTTCTTTCTCTCTCTGCGCTCTTTCTTTCTTTCTCTCTCTGCGCTCTTTCTTTCTCTCTCTGCACTCTTTCTTTCTCTCTGCGCACTTTCTTTCTCTCTCTCTCTCTGTCTGAGCTCTCTTTCTCTCTGCGCTCTTTCTCTCTCTCTCTCTGTGCTCTTTCTCTCTCTCTCTCTCTGCACTCTTTCTTCCTCTCTCTCTGCGCGCTCTCTCTCTCTCTCTGCGCTCTCTTTCTTTCTCTCTCTGCGCTCTTTCTTTCTCTCTCTCTCTGCGCTCTTTCTTTCTCTCTCTCTCTCTGCGCTCTTTCTTTCTCTTTCTGCGCTCTTTCTCTCTCTCTGCGCTCTCTCTCTTTCTTCTGCGCTCTCTCTCTCTGCGCTCTCTCTCTCTCTGCGCTCTCTCTTTCTGCGCTCTTTCTCTCTCTGTGCTCTTTCTCTCTCTCTCTCTCTCTGCGCTCTTTCTCTCTCTCTCTCTGCGCTCTTTCTTCCTCTATCTCTCTGCACTCTTTCTCTCTCACTCTCTGCGCTCTTTCTTTCTCTCTCTGCGCTCTTTCTCTCTCTCTGTGCTCTTTCTTTCTTTCTCTCTCTGCGCTCTTTCTTTCTTTCTCTCTCTGCGCTCTTTCTTTCTCTCTCTGCACTCTTTCTTTCTCTCTGCGCACTTTCTTTCTCTCTCTCTCTCTGCGCTCTTTCTTTCTCTTTCTCTCTCTGCGCTCTCTCTCTCTGTGCTCTTTCTTTCTCTCTGCGCTCTTTCTTTCTCTCTTTGCGCTCTTTCTTTCTCTCTCTGCGCTCTTTCTTTCTCTCTCTCTGCGCTCTTTCTTTCTCTGCGCTCTTTCTTTCTCTCTCTGCGCTCTTTCTTTCTCTCTCTGCGCTCTTTATTTCTCTCTCTGCGCTCTTTATTTCTCTCTCTGCGCTCTTTATTTCTCTCTCTGCGCTCTCTCTCTCTCTGCGCTCTTTCTTTCTCTCTCTCTCTGCGCTCTTTCTTTCTCTCTCTCTCTGCGCTCTTTCTTTCTCTCTCTCTCTCTGCGCTCTCTCTCTCTCTCTCTGCGCTCTTTCTTTCTCTTTCTCTCTCTGCGCTCTTTCTTTCTCTTTCTCTCTCTGCGCTCTTTCTTTCTCTCTCTGCGCTCTTTCTTTCTCTCTCTGCGCTCTTTCTTTCTCTCCCTCTGCGCTCTTTCTCTCTCTCTGCGCTCTTTCTCTCTCTCTCTCTGCGCTCTTTCTCTCTCTCTCTGCGCTCTTTCTCTCTCTCTCTGCGCTCTTTCTCTCTCTCTGCGCTCTTTCTCTCTCTCTGCGCTCTTTCTCTCTCTCTGTGCGCTCTTTCTCTCTCTCTGCGCTCTTTCTCTCTCTCTGCGCTCTTTCTCTCTCTCTGTGCTCTTTCTCTCTCTCTGTGCTCTCTCTCTCTGCGCTCTTTCTCTCTCTGCGCTCTTTCTCTCTCTGCGCTCTTTCTCTCTCTGCGCTCTTTCTCTCTCTGCGCTCTTTCTTTCTCTCTCTGCGCTCTTTCTTTCTCTCTCTGCGCTCTCTTTCATTGTCTGCGCTCTTTCTTCCTCTCTCTCTGCGCTCTTTTTTTCTCTACGCTCTTTTTTTCTCTACGCTCTTTCTCTCTCTCTGCGCTCTCTCTCTGTCTGCGCTCTCTCTCTGTCTGCGCTCTCTCTCTTTCTGCGCTCTCTCTCTCTCTGCGCTCTCTCTCTCTCTGCGCTCTTTCTCTCTCTCTCTCTGCGCTCTTTCTTCCTCTATCTCTCTGCACTATTTCTCTCTCACTCTCTGCGCTCTTTCTTTCTCTCTCTGCGCTCTTTCTTTCTCTCTCTCTGCGCTCTTTGTCTCTCTCTGCGCTTTTTCTTTCTCTCTCTCTGCACTCTTTTTTTCTCTCTGCGCTCTCTCTCTCTCTCTCTGCGCTCTTTCTTTCTCTCTGCGCTCTCTCTCTCTCTGCGCTCTTTCTTTCTCTCTGCGCTCTCTCTCTCTCTGCGCTCTTTCTCTCTCTGCGCTCTTTCTCTCTCTGCGCTCTCTCTCTCTGCGCTCTTTCTCTCTGCGCTCTTTCTCTCTGCGCTCTCTCTCTCTGCGCTCTTTCTCTCTCTGCGCTCTTTCTCTCTCTGCGCTCTTTCTCTCTCTGCGCTCTTTCTCTCTCTGCGCTCTTTCTCTCTCTCTGCGCTCTTTCTCTCTCTCTCTGCGCTCTTTCTTTCTGTTTCTCTCTTTGCGCTCTTTCTCTCTCTCTGCGCTCTTTCTCTCTCTGCGCACTTTCTCTCTCTGCGCACTTTCTTTCTCTTTCTCTGCGCTCTCTCTGCGCTCTTTCTCTCTCTGCGCTCTCTCTCTCTGCGCTCTCTTTCTCTCTGCGCTCTTTCTTTCTTTCTCTCTGCGCTCTCTTTCTCTCTGCGCTCTTTCTTTCTTTCTTTCTCTCTGTGCTCTTTTTTTCTCTCTTTGCGCTCTTTTTTTCTCTCTTTGCGTTCTTTCTTTCTCTCTCTGCGCTCTTTCTTTCTCTCTGCGCACTTTCTTTCTCTCTCTCTCTGCGCTCTTTCTTTCTCTCTCTGCGCTCTTTCTTTCTCTGCGCTCTTTATTTCTCTCTCGGCGCTCTTTATTTCTCTCTCTGCGCTCTTTATTTCTCTCTCTGCGCTCTTTATTTCTCTCTCTGCGCTCTTTATTTCTCTCTGCGCTCTTTATTTCTCTCTCGGCGCTCATTCTCTCTCTCTCTGCGCTCTTTATTTCTCTCTGCGCTCTTTCTTTCTCTTTCTCTCTCTCTGCGCTCTTTCTCTCTCTCTCTGCGCTCTTTCTTTCTTTCTCTCTCTGCGCTCTTTCTTTCTCTCTCTGTGCTCTTTCTTTCTCTCTCTCTGCTCTCTTTCTTTCTCTCTGCGCACTTTCTTTCTCTCTCTCTGCGCTCTCTCTCTGTCTGTCTGCGCTCTCTTTCTCTCTCTCTCTGCGCTCTTTCTTCCTCTCTCTCTGCGCTCTCTCTCTCTCTGCGCTCTTTCTTTCTCTCTCTCTGCGCTCTTTCTTTCTCTCTCTCTCTGCGCTCTTTCTTTCTTTCTTTCTCTCTCTGCGCTCTTTCTTTCTCTGCGCTCTGTCTCTCTCTGCGCTCTTTCTTTCTCTCTCTGCGCTCATTCTTTCTCTCTCTGCGCTCTTTCTTTCTCTCTCTCTGCGCTCTTTCTTTCTCTCTCTCTGCGCTCTTTGTTTCTCTCTGCGCTCTTTCTTTCTTTGCGCTCTTTCTTTCTCTCTGCGCACTTTCTTTCTCTCTCTCTGCACTCTTCCTCTCTGCGCTCTTTCTTTCTCTCTGCGCTCTCTCTCTCTCTGCGCTCTTTCTTTCTCTCTCTCTGCGCTCTTTCTTTCTCTCTCTCTGCGCTCTTTGTTTCTCTCTCTCTGCGCTCTTTGTTTCTCTCTGCGCTCTTTCTTTCTTTGCGCTCTTTCTTTCTCTCTGCGCACTTTCTTTCTCTCTCTCTGCACTCTTCCTCTCTGCGCTCTTTCTCTCTCTCTGCGCTCTTTCTCTCTCTCTGCGCTCTTTCTCTCTCTCTGCGCTCTTTCTCTCTGCGCTCTTTCTTTCTGCGCTCTTTCTTTCTTTCTCTCTCTGCGCTCTTTCTTTCTTTCTCTCTCTGTGCTCTTTCTTTCTCTCTCTGCGCTCTTTCTTTCTCTCTCTCTGCGCTCTCTCTCTCTCTGCGCTCTTTCTCTCTCTCTCTGTGCTCTTTCTTTCTCTCTCTCTCTGCGCTCTTTCTTTCTCTCTCTGCGCTCTTTCTCTCTCTCTCTGCGCCCGTCCCCCCAGTATACGCCCAGAACCATGGACCCGGTACTTGTGGTTCGGACTGTCTCCAACCAGCCATAATGTTGTGAGAGTGAAATTATGTCTAAGTCCAGCTTTGGTACATTAGAAGCAACTCTCAAACTTAACCTAAGTGTTTTTCGAAGATACTATTTGGCTAACTTCTTATAGGAATGTCTAGGAGCTCTGAAAATGAACGTGCGCGTCTTTCACTCTTCACAAGGAACTTAGAAGAATTTTGTGATATTTTTTATTAAAATGGTGTATAAGGGTATATATATAAATATATTTTATGCACTGTATATGAGCTGGCGATTTCTAAGTCTGTGGTTCCGAGAGGGGGTAACCAGGCTCACTAATAAAGGTCAAGCCACTTGGCTGCCAGAATGCCCTGCTTCCTCTCACTGTCTCACACACACGATGCACAATTATCTCTCACTCCCTGACACACACACGATGCACAGCTATCTCTCCCTTTCACACACACACACACGATGCACAGCTAGTGAGAGAGAGCTGTGCATCGTTTGTGTGTGTGACAGTGAGAGAGAGCTGTGCATTGTATGTGTGAGACAGGGAGAGATATCTGTGCATCGTGTGTGACAGTGAGAGATAGCTGTGCATCGTGTGTGTGTGTGACAGTGAGAGATAGCTGTGCATCGTGTGTGTGTGTGACAGTGAAAGATAGCTGTGCATCGTGTGTGTGTGTGTGTGACAGGGAGAGATAGCTGTGCATTGTGTGTGACAGGGAGAGATAGCTGTGCATCGTGTGTGTGTGACAGGGAGAGATAGCTGTGCATCATGTGTGTGTGTGACAGTGAGAGATAGCTGTGCATCGTGTGTGTGTGTGACAGTGAAAGATAGCTGTGCATCGTGTGTGTGTGTGTGTGTGACAGTGAGAAATAGCTGTGCATCGTGTGTATGTGACAGTGAGAGATAGCTGTGCATCGTGTGTGTGTGTGTGACAGGGAGAGATAGCTGTGCATCATGTGTGTGTGACAGTGAGAGATAGCTGTGCATCGTGTGTGTGACAGTGATAGATAGCTGTGCATTGTGTGTGTGTGTGACAGGGAGAGATAGCTGTGCATTGTGTGTGTGTGACAGGGAGAGATAGCTGTGCATCGTGTGTGTGTCAGGGAGTGAGAGATAGCTGTGCATCGTGTGAGTGTTTCAGGGAGTGATAGATAGCTGTGCATCGTGAGTGTGTGACAGTGAGAGATAGCTGTGCATCGTGTGAGTGTGACAGTGAGAGTTAGCTGTGCATCGTGTGTGTGTGACAGGGAGAGATAGATGTGCATCGTGTGTGTGACAGGGAGAGAAAGCTGTGCATCGTGTGTGTGTGACAGGGAGAGATAGCTGTGCATCATGTGTGTGAGACAGGGAGAGATAGCTGTGCATTGTGTGTGTGAAAGGGAGAGATAGCTGTGCATTGTGTGTGTGACAGAGAGAGATAGCTGTGCATCGTGTGTGTGTGTCAGGGAGTGAGAGATAGCTGTGCATCGTGTGTGTGACAGGGAGAGATAGCTGTGCATTGTGTGTGTGAAAGGGAGAGATAGCTGTGCATCGTGTGTGTGTGTCAGGGAGTGAGAGATAGTTGTGCATCGTGTGTGTGAGACAGTGAGAGATAGCTGTGCATTGTGTGTGTGTGACAGTGAGAGACAGCTGTGCATCGTGTGTGTGTGACAGGGAGAGATAGCTGTGCATCGTGTGTGTGTCAGGGAGTGAGAGATAGCTGTGCATCATGTGTGTGTGACAGGGAGAGATAGCTGTGCATCATGTGTGTGTGACAGGGAGAGATAGCTGTTCATCGTGTGTGTGTGTGTGTGTGTGTCAAGGAGTGAGAGATAGTTGTGCATCATGTGTGTGTCAGGGAGTGAGAGATAGCTGTGCATCGTGTGTGTGTTTCAGGGAGTGAGAGATAGCTGTGCATCGTGTGTGTGTGACAGTGAGAGATAGCTGTGCATCATGTGTGTGTGTGTGACAGGGAGAGATAGTTGTGCATCGTGTGTGCATCTCTCACTGTCACACACACACGATGCACAGCTATCTCACACTGTCACACACACACACACACACACACACACACACACTAGGCACAGCTATCTCTCCCTGTCACATACACACGATGCACAGCTATCTCTCACTGTCACACACACACACACGATGCACAGCTAACTCTGTCACAAACACACGAGGCACAGCTATCTCTCACTCCCTGGCACACACACACAATGGACAGCTATCTCTCACTGTCACACACACGATGCACAGCTATCTCTCACTCCCTGACACACGCACACAATGCGCCGCGTCACTGTCAGTGCTATGAGGGTGAGGCAGGGGTTACTATGGGGTGAGGCAGGGGTTACTATGGGGTGAGGCAAGGGTTACTATGGGGTGAGGCAGGGGTTACTATGGGGTGCGGCAGGGGTTACTATGGTGTGAGGCTGGAGTTACTATGGGGTGATGCAGGGTTTACTAAGGGGTGAGGCAGGGGTTACTAGGGGGTGCGGCAGGGGTTACTATGGGGTGAGGCAGGGGTTACTATGGTGTGAGGCTGGAGTTACTATGGGGTGATGCAGGGGTTACTATGGGGTGAGGCAGGGTTTACTATGGGGTGAGGCAGGGTTTACTATGGGGTGAGGCAGGGTTTACTATGGGGTGAGGCAGGGGTTAATATGGGGTGAGGCAGGGGTTACTATGGGGTGAGGCAGGGGTTACTATGGGGTGAGGCAGGGGTTACTATGGGGTGAGGCAGGGTTTACTATAGGGTGAGGCAGGGGTTAATATGGTGTGAGACAGGGGTTACTATGGGATGAGGCAGGGGTTATATGGGGTGAGGCAGAGTTTACTATGGGGTGAGGCAGGGTTTACTATGGGGTGAGGCAGGGGTTACTATGGGGTGAAGTAGGAGTTAATATGGGGTGAGGCAGGGGTTACTATGGGGTGAGGCAGGTGTTACTATGGAGTGAGGCAGGGGTTAATATGGGGTGAGGAAGGGGTTACTGTGGGGTGAGGCAGGGGTTACTATGGGGTGAAGCAGGAGTTAATATGGGGTGAGGCAGGGGTTAATATGGGGTGAGGCAGGGGTTACTATGGTGTGCGGCAGGGGTTAATATGGAGTGAGGCAGGGGTTACTATGGGGTGAGGCAGGGGTTACTATGGGATGCGGCAGGGGTTACTATGGGGTGAGGCAGGGGTTACTATGGGGTGAGGCAGTGGTTACTATGGGGTGTGGCAGGGGTTACTATGGGGTGAGGCAGGGGTTACTATGGGGTGAGGCAGGGGTTACTATGGGGTGCGGCAGGGGTTACTATGGGGTGAGGCTGGGGTTATTATGTGGTGTGGCAGGGGTTACTTCTTTCTCTCTCAGGCCTGAGTAACTACAGGCACACCCGCATTAACGTACGCAATGGGACTAAGCTAACAGGCCTGAGTAACACAGGCATACCCCGCAGTAACGTACGCAATGGGACTAATCTAACAGGCCTGAGTAACTACAGGCATACCCCGCATTAACGTACGCAATGGGACAATCTAATAGGCCTGAGTAACTAAAGGCATTCCCCGCATTAACGTATGCAATGGGACTAAGCTAACAGGCCTGAGTAACTACAGGCATACCCTGCATTAACGTACGCAATGGGACTAAGCTAACAGGCCTGAGTTACACAGGCATACCCCGCATTAACGTTCACAATGGGACTATGGCCTCTACAGTATATCACAAAAGGGGTTAAGTCTCCAGGAGAGGAATTCCTGCAGGAATGATACTCGGCCCTGCTCTATATTAGATGCTGGTGTTACATATTGGCAGGTTGCAGTGCCTGACGTACCCCAGGCCGCCCCCCGGGGCAATGAGTGAGGGGCCGAGGATCTCTCCGCTGAGCCAGATGCTTCTCTTTAATTAGCGAGTTTTGTTGCAGGCGGAGCAGCTGTCACTCAATAATCAGCACAGGTCACTGTGCCTCGTGTGTGACAGGGAGGGAGAGATAGCTGTGCCTTGTGTGTGACAGGGAGTGAGAGATAGCTGTGCATCGTGTGTGTGACAGTGAGAGATAGCTGTGCATCGTATGTGTTGACAGTGAGAGATAGCTGTGCATCGTGTGTGTGTGTGTGACAGTGAGAGATAGCTGTGCATCGTGTGTGTGTGTGTGTGACAGTGAGAGATAGCTGTGCATCGTGTGTGTGTGACAGGGAGAGATAGCTGTGCATCATGTGTGTGTGTGACAGTGAGAAATAGCTGTGCATCGTGTGTGTGTGACAGGGAGAGATAGCTGTGCATCATGTGTGTGTGTGACAGTGAGAAATAGCTGTGCATCGTGTGTGTGTGACAGTGAAAGATAGCTGTGCATCGTGTGTGTGACAGTGAGAGATAGCTGTGCATCGTGTGTGTGTTACAGGGAGAGATAGCTGTGCATCATGTGTGTGTGTGACAGGGAGAGATAGCTGTGCATCGTGTGTGGTGGAGTGAGAGCTGTGCATCGTGTGTGTGTGACAGTGTGAGATAGCTGTGCATCGTTTGTGTGTGTGACAGTGAGAGAGAGCTGTGCATCGTTTGTGTGTGTGACAGTGAGAGAGAGCTGTGCATCGTGTGTGTGTGTGAGACAGTGAGAGATAGCTGTGCATTGTATGTGTGAGACAGGGAGAGATATCTGTGCATCGTGTGTGACAGTGAGAGATAGCTGTGCATCGTATGTGTTGACAGTGAGAGATAGCTGTGCATCGTGTGTGTGTGTGTGTGTGACAGTGAGAGATAGCTGTGCATCGTGTGTGTGTGTGTGTGTGTGACAGTGAGAGATAGCTGTGCATCGTGTGTGTGTGACAGGAAGAGATAGCTGTGCATCATGTGTGTGTGTGACAGTGAGAAATAGCTGTGCATCGAGTGTGTGTGACAGTGAAAGATAGCTGTGCATCGTGTGTGTGTGTGTGAGACAGGGAGAGATAGCTGTGCATTGTATGTGTGTGACAGTGAGAGATAGCTGTGCATCGTATGTGTTGACAGTGAGAGATAGCTGGGCATCGTATGTGTTGACAGTGAGAAATAGCTGTGCATCGTGTGTGTGTGTGACAGTGAAAGATAGCTGTGCATCGTGTGTGTGTGTGACAGTGAGAGATAGCTGTGCATCGTGTGTGTGTGACAGGGAGAGATAGCTGTGCATCATGTGTGTGTGTGACAGTGAGAAATAGCTGTGCATCGTGTGTGTGTGACAGTGAAAGATAGCTGTGCATCGTGTGTGTGTGACAGGGAGAGATAGCTGTGCATCATGTGTGTGTGTGACAGTGAGAGATAGCTGTACATCGTGTGTGTTTTTTACAGGAAGAGATAGCTGTGCATCGTGTGTGTATGACAGGGAGAGATAGCTGTGCATCGTGTGTGTGTGACAGGGAGAGATAGCTGTGCATCGTGTGTGTGTGACAGGGAGAGATAGCTGTGCATTGTGTGTGACAGGGAGAGATAGCTGTGCATCGTGTGTGTGTCAGGGAGTGAGAGATAGCTGTGCATCATGTGTGTGTGACAGTGAGATAGCTGTGCATCGTGTGTGTGTTACAGGGAGAGATAGCTGTGCATCGTGTGAGTGTGACAGTGAGAGTTAGCTGTGCATCGTGTGTGTGTGACAGGGAGAGATAGATGTGCATCGTGTGTGTGAAAGGGAGAGATCTGTGCATCGTGTGTGTGTGTGTGACAGTGATAGATAGCTGTGCATCGTGTGTGTGTGTGTGACAGTGAGAGATAGCTGTGCATCGTGTGTGTGTGACAGTGAGAGATAGCTGTGCATCATGTGTGTGTGTGACAGTGAGAAATAGCTGTGCATCGTGTGTGTGTGACAGGGAGAGATAGCTGTGCATCGTGCGTGTGTGACAGTGAGAGATAGCTGTGCATCGTGTGTGTGTGTGACAGTGAAAGATAGCTGTGCATCGTGTGTGTGTGACAGGGAGAGATAGCTGTGCATCATGTTTGTATGACAGGGAGAGATAGCTGGGTATCGTGTGTGTGTGACAGGGAGAGATAGCTGTGCATCGTGTGTGTGTGACATTGAGTGATAGCTGTGCATCGTGTGTGTGTGACAGGGAGATAGCTGTGCATCATGTGTGTGTGACAGTGAGAGATAGCTGTGCATCGTGTGTGTGTGACAGTGATAGATAGCTGTGCATCGTGTGTGTGTGTGACAGGGAGAGATAGCTGTGCATTGTGTGTGTGTGACAGGGAGAGATAGCTGTGCATCGTGTGTGTGTCAGGGAGTGAGAGATAGCTGTGCATCATGTGTGTGTGACAGGGAGAGATAGCTGTGCATCGTGTGTGTGTGACAGGGAGAGATAGCTGTTCATCGTGTGTGTGTGTGTGTCAAGGAGTGAGAGATAGTTGTGAATCCTGTGTGTGTCAGGGAGTGATAGATAGCTGTGCATCGTGTGAGTGTGACAGTGAGAGTTAGCTGTGCATCGTGTGTGTGTGACAGGGAGAGATAGATGTGCATCGTGTGTGTGACAGGGAGAGATAGCTGTGCATCGTGTGTGTGTGACAGGGAGAGATAGCTGTGCATCGTGTGTGTGAGACAGGGAGAGATAGCTGTGCATCGTGTGTGTGTGACAGGGAGAGATAGCTGTGCATCATGTGTGTGTGTGACAGGGAGAGATAGCTGTGCATCGTGTGTGTGTGACAGGGAGAGATAGCTGTGCATCGTGTGTGGCGGAGTGAGAGCTGTGCATCGTGTGTGTGTGTGTGTGACAGTGAGAGAAAGCTGTGCATCGTGTGTGTGTGTGTGTGTGTGTGTGTGTGTGTGTGTGACAGTGAGAGATAGCTGTGCATCGTGTGTGTGTGACAGGGAGAGATAGCTGTGCATCATGTGTGTGTGTGACAGTGAGAAATAGCTGTGCATCGTGTGTGTGTGACAGTGAAAGATAGCTGTGCATCGTGTGTGTGTGACAGGGAGAGATAGCTGTGCATCATGTGTGTGTGTGACAGTGAGAGATAGCTGTGCATCGTGTGAGTGTGACAGTGAGAGTTAGCTGTGCATCGTGTGTGTGTGACAGGGAGAGATAGCTGTGCATCGTGTGTGTGACAGGGAGAGATAGCTGTGCATCGTGTGTGTGAGACAGGGAGAGATAGCTGTGCATCGTGTGTGTGAGACAGGGAGAGATAGCTGTGCATCGTGTGTGTGTGACAGAGAGAGATAGCTGTGCATCGTGTGTGTGTGTCAGGGGGTGAGAGATAGCTGTGCATCGTGTGTGTGACAGGGAGAGATAGCTGTGCATCGTGTGTGTGTCAGGGAGTGAGAGATAGTTGTGCATCGTGTGTGTGAGACAGTGAGAGATAGCTGTGCATTGTGTGTGTGTGACAGTGAGAGACAGCTGTGCATCGTGTGTGTGTGACAGGGAGAGATAGCTGTGCATCGTGTGTGTGTCAGGGAGTGAGAGATAGCTGTGCATCATGTGTGTGTGACAGGGAGAGATAGCTGTGCATTGTGTGTGTGTGACAGTGAGAGATATCTGTGCATCGTGTGTGTGTGACAGGGAGAGATAGCTGTTCATCGTGTGTGTGTGTGTGTGTGTGTGTGTGTGTGTGTGTGTGTGTCAAGGAGTGAGAGATAGTTGTGCATCGTGTGTGTGTCAGGGAGTGAGAGATAGCTGTGCATCGTGTGTGTGTTTCAGGGAGTGAGAGATAGCTTTGCATCGTGTGTGTGTGACAGTGAGAGATAGCTGTGCATCATGTGTGTGTGTGTGACAGGGAGAGATAGTTGTGCATCGTGTGTGCATCTCTCACTGTCACACATACGATGCACAGCTATCTCTCCCTGTCACACACACACGATGCACAGCTATCTCACATTGTCACACACACACTAGGCACAGCTATCTCTCCCTGTCACATACACACGATGCACAGCTATCTCTCACTGTCACACACACACACACGATGCACAGCTAACTCTCACTGTCACAAACACACGAGGCACAGCTATCTCTCACTCCCTGACACACGCACACAATGCGCCGCGTCACTGTCAGTGCTATGAGGGTGAGGCAGGGGTTACTATGGGGTGAGGCAGGGGTTACTATGGGGTGCGGCAGGGGTTAATATGGGGTGAGGCAAGGGTTACTATGGGGTGAGGCAGGGGTTACTAGGGGGTGCGTCACGGGTTACTATGGTGTGAGGCAAGGGTTACTATGGGGTGAGGCAGGGGTTACTATGGGGTGCGGCAGGGGTTACTATGGTGTGAGGCTGGAGTTACTATGGGGTGATGCAGGGGTTACTATGGGGTGAGGCAGGGTTTACTATGGGGTGAGGCAGGGGTTACTATGGGGTGAGGCAGGGTTTACTATGGGGTGAGGCAGGGTTTACTATGGGGGTGAGGCAGGGGTTACTATGGGGTGAGGCAGGGGTTACTATGGGGTGAGGCAGGGGTTACTATGGGGTGAGGCATGGTTTACTATGGGGTGAGGCAGGGTTTACTATGGGGTGAGGCAGGGGTTAATATGGGGTGAGGCAGGGGTTAATATGGGGTGAGGCAGGGGTTACTATGGGGTGAGGCAGGGGTTACTATGGGGTGAGGCAGGGGTTACTATGGGGTGAGGCAGGGTTTAGTATGGGGTGAGGCAGGGGTTAATATGGTGTGAGGCAGGGGTTACTATGGGATGAGGCAGGGGTTATATGGGGTGAGGCAGGGTTTACTATGGGGTGAGGCAGGGTTTACTATGGGGTGAGGCAGGGTTTACTATGGGGTGAGGCAGGGGTTACTATGGGGTGAAGTAGGAGTTAATATGGGGTGAGGCAGGGGTTACTATGGGGTGAGGCAGGGGTTACTAGGGGGTGCGGCAGGGGTTACTATGGGGTGAGGCAAGGGTTACTATGGGGTGCGGCAGGGGTTACTATGGGGTGAGGCAAGGGTTACTATGGGGTGCTGCAGGGGTTACTATGGGGTGAGGCAGGGGTTACTATGGGGTGAGGCTGGGGTTACTATGGGGTGAGGCAGGGGTTACTATGGGGTGAGGCAGGGGTTACTATGTGGTGAGGCAGGGGTTACTTCTTTCTCTCTCAGGCCTCAGTAACTACAGGCACACCCGCATTAACGTACGCAATGGGACTAAGCTAACAGGCCTGAGTAACACAGGCATACCCCGCATTAACGTACGCAATGGGACAATCTAATAGGCCTGAGTAACTAAAGGCATTCCCCGCATTAACGTACGCAATGGGACTAAGCTAACAGGCCTGAGTTACACAGGCATACCCCGCATTAACGTTCACAATGGGACTATGGCCTCTACAGTATATCACAAAAGGGGTTAAGTCTCCAGGAGAGGAATTCCTGCAGGAATGATACTCGGCCCTGCTCTATATTAGATGCTGGTGTTACATATTGTAAACTCCTAACAGCCATTGCTGCTAGCAGCCATGCTTCTAAGCAGATATGCTTTTAAGTATATATGTTTCAAGTATTTATGAAGTTTAAAAAGGAAGGAAGACTATTGAATCACTCACTCATCTCTTCTCTTTCCTCAGGTAAAAACATATTCCAATTATCTGTCTATCCTGATATCCTCCCATGCTGTGTATTTAGTTCTATTTAGGTAAAAACATATTCCAATTGTCTGTCTGTAAATCATCCCCCTACTGTCTTAATTTAATTCAGCTTTCACACTTGTGCAAGGCAAGGCAAGGCAACACCCACCTTAGAAAAACCATTTGCTTTAACTACCCTCACATGTGTTAATTAAGTTTGTTGTGCCAACCAGGTGACTTTCTAAAAGTATATAAGTAAACTCCTAACAGCCATTGCTGCTAGCAGCCATGCTTCTAAGCAGATATGCTTTTAAGTATATATGTTTCAAGTATTTATGAAGTTTAAAAAGAAGTGGAAAAGTGGACATCACCTACTGCTTCTGATTCCTGCTTTTGATCTACGTTGGAAAAGAGGATATCATCTATCTAAGACTGCACATCTCAACACTTAACTATTGCTGTGATGCCGCCTTTATTTTTTATATTTGCTGCAACCGCACTTATTTTCAAATTATGCACTTCCTTCCACCAGTCTCCTTATGTCTCTAACTCTATTCATATATCTCCATCTCTCCTTTCTTCCCCACTTCTCAGTTCACATGAACTCCTTTCTTACCTGCGTCCTCTGTCACCACACAGCTATACCTCCTGCACTAAAACACACCCCTACAAATCATCCTCACACATCCTCTTTCTATCCATGCTTCTCCTCCTTGCTTCTGGGGATATCTCTCCCAATCCTGGTCCCTGCCTTATTTCTACTTGCTCTCGTCCTCGCCTCCCACATACAACTTCTACTCCTTCTGGTGTTAACCCCTCCAACCTCATACCCATCCCCTGCCACTCTCCCTCCTCTCTCCCTTTCTCCTGTGCCCTTTGGAATGCTCGCTCCCTCTCTAACAAGTTCCTCTCTGTGCATGACTTCTTTCTCTCTCAATCCCTGCTTCTCTTTGCTATAACTGAGACCTGGCTCACTCAGTCTGACTCTGCTCTGGAAGCTGCCCTCTCTTATGGTGGCCTTTCCTTCTCCCACACTCCGCGCCTTGATGGCAGGGGTGGAGGTGTGGGGCTCCTGCTCTCCTCTCTCTGCCGTTACCGAACTATTCCTATTCCCCCCTCTCTTGCCTTTCCCTCCTTTGAGGTTCACACTGTCCAGATCTTCTCTCCTCTCCCTGTTCATGTGGCGGTCATGTATCGCCCACCTACCTCTACTCATCCCCCTTCTGCCTTTCTCTCTCACTTTGAATCCTGGCTCTCTTTCTTCCTCTCCTCAGACTCCCCTGTTCTTCTCCTTGGGGACTTCAATTGCCACATTGATGACCCCTCTCTCCCTTGGGCTTCCCGCTTTCTTTCTCTAACCTCTTCTTTTGGCCTTCAACAGTGGACTGCAGCCAGCACCCACAAGGATGGCCACTACTTAGACCTGGTTTTCACTAAAAACTTCTCTCTCTCTGATTTCTCCATTTCCCCTTTTCCTCTCTCTGACCATCACCTCATCTCATTCTCTCTATCTCGCTTCTCAACTTCTCCACCTCCATCTACACCCCGGTTCTGCAGAAACCTGCGCTCTATTCACTTACCTGACTTTGAGTCCACGTTACACTCCTCCCTCTCTTCTCTCAGATCTGCTAAAGACCCTGACAAACTGGTCAGGAACTACAACTCTGCCTTGTCCTCCTCTCTTGATCTACATGCCCCGCTTTCTCTCTGCCGCACTCGCCCTTTTAACCCTAGACCCTGGTTAAATTCCCACACGCGCATGCTGCGTTCCTCCACTCGTTCCTCTGAACGCCTCTGGAGGAAATCTCATACTCTCGCAGACTTCCTTCACTACAAATTTATGCTATCCTGTTTCAACTCTGCCCTCTCGCAAGATAAACAAGCCTACTTTTCTTCACTAATCAACATGCACAAGTCTAACCCACGCCGACTGTTCTCTGTCTTTGATACTCTACTCAAACCACCCTCCGCTGCCTCTCCTTCCTCCATCTCCGCTCAGGACTTTGCTGACTATTTTAAGGAAAAGGTGGAATCCATACGTCAGAACATCCCCTCTGTTTCTTCCTCCCATCCTACACCTCTTCCTAACTCTCCTCCTGCCTTCCTTGACTCTTTTTCCACTGTCTCAGAGGAGGATGTGTCGCTGTTGATCGCCTCTTCTCCCTCTACCACTTGCCCTCTTGACCCCATTCCCTCCCATCTCCTAAAACCTCTTGCTCCTACTATAATCCCTACGCTCACGCACATTTTTAACTCCTCCCTCTGCTCTGGAACCTTTCCATCCTCCTTCAAACATGCAACAGTCATACCATTACTCAAAAACAGCAAGCTTGACCCTACCTGTCTTTCTAACTATCGGCCTGTCTCCCTGCTGCCTTTTGCCTCTAAACTCCTTGAACGTCTTGTATTCGCTCGCTTGCTCCATTTTCTCAACACCTATTCTCTCCTAGACCCTCTACAATCTGGCTTCCGTACTGCTCACTCCACGGAAACAGCCCTCACTAAAATAACTGACGACCTCCATGCTGCCAAAGACAGAGGTCATTACACTCTGCTCATATTACTCGACCTCTCTGCAGCATTTGACACCGTGGACCACCCTCTTCTCCTTCACATTCTCCATACTCTTGGTATTCGGAACAAAGCTCTATCCTGGATCTCATCCTACCTCTCCCATCGTACTTTCAGTGTCTCTTCTGCTAATACCTCCTCCTCCTCTATTGATCTCTCTGTGGGGGTACCCCAGGGCTCTGTCCTGGGACCTCTTCTCTTTTCTCTGTATACACTCTCTCTAGGTGACCTAATAACATCTTTTGGGTTTAATTATCACCTCTATGCTGACGACACACAAATATATTTCTCAACACCCGACCTTACACCTACTGTACAAACCAAAGTTTCTGAATGTCTCTCTGCTATATCATCCTGGATGGCCCTCCGCCGCCTTAAACTCAACATGGCTAAAACAGAGCTCCTCATACTTCCTCCCAAACCTGGCCCTACTACCTCCTTCCACATTACTGTTGGAACTACGATCATTCACCCAGTAGCCCAAGCACGCTGCCTTGGGGTCACACTCGACTCCTCTCTCACATTTGCCCCTCACATTCAAAACATTTCTAAAACCTGTCGCTTTTTCCTCCGCAATATAACAAAGATACGCCCTTTCCTCTGTTGCTCGACTGCTAAAACTCTGACTCAGGCCCTCATTCTCTCCCGTCTTGATTACTGTAACCTCCTGCTGTCCGGCCTTCCTGCCTCTCACCTGTCTCCCCTACAATCTATCCTTAACGCTGCTGCCAGAATCACTCTACTCTTTCCTAGATCTGTCTCAGCATCTCCCCTCATGAAATCCCTCTCCTGGCTTCCGATCAAATCCCGCATCTCACACTCCATTCTTCTCCTCACTTTTAAAGCTTTACACTCTTCTGCCCCTCCTTACATCTCAGCCCTAATTTCTCGCTATGCACCATCCAGACTCTTGCGTTCTTCTCAAGGATGTCTTCTTTCTACCCCCTTTGTATCTAAAGCCCTCTCCCGCCTTAAACCTTTTTCATTGACTGCCCCTCACCTCTGGAATGCCCTTCCCCTCAGTACCCGACTAGCACCCTCTCTATCCACCTTTAAGACCCACCTTAAGACACACTTGCTTAAAGAAGCATATGAATAGGACTGTGGCTATTCTGAACACATGGCACATAAAGCTTGGCCCCCTGCAGATGCACTTACCAGAACTCCCTCCTACTGTCTCTGTACGTTCTCCCTACCTACCAATTAGACTGTAAGCTCCTCGGAGCAGGGACTCCTCTTCCTTAATGTCTAAAGCACTTATTCCCATGATCTGTTATTTATATTATCTGTTATTTATTGGATTACCACATGTATTACTGCTGTGAAGCGCTATGTACACTAATGGCGCTATATAAATAAAGACATACAATACAATACAATATTGGCAGATTGCAGTGCCTGACGTACCCCAGGCCGCCCCCCCGGGGCAATGAGTGAGGGGCCGAGGATCTCTCCGCTGAGCCAGATGCTTCTCTTTAATTAGCGAGTTTTGTTGCAGGCTGAGCAGCTGTCACTCAATAATCAGCACAGATCACTGTGCCTCGTGTGTGACAGGGAGGGAGAGATAACTGTGCCTCATGTGTGACAGGGAGTGAGAGATAGCTGTGCCTTGTGTGTGACAGGGAGTGAGAGATAGCTGGGCATCGTGTGTGTGACAGTGAGAGATAGCTGTGCATCGTATGTGTTGACAGTGAGAGATAGCTGTGCATCGTGTGTGTGTGTGTGTGACAGTGAGAGATAGCTGTGCATCGTGTGTGTGTGACAGTGAAAGATAGCTGTGCATCGTGTGTGTGTGACAGGGAGAGATAGCTGTGCATCATGTGTGTGTGTGACAGGGAGAGATAGCTGTGCATCGTGAGTGTGTGTGTGACAGTGAAAGATAGCTGTGCATCGTGTGTGTATGACAGGGAGAAATAGCTGTGCATCGTGTGTGTGTGACAGGGAGAGATAGCTGTGCATCGTGTGTGGCGGAGTGAGAGCTGTGCATCGTGTGTGTGTGACAGTGTGAGATAGCTGTGCATCGTGTGTGTGTGACAGTGAGATAGCTGTGCATCGTTTGTGTGTGTGACAGTGAGAGAGAGCTGTGCATCGTTTGTGTGTGTGACAGTGAGAGAGAGCTGTGCATCGTGTGTGTGTGTGTGAGACAGTGAGAGATAGCTGTGCATCATGTGTGACAGTGAGAGATAGCTGTGAATCGTATGTGTTGACAGTGAGAGATAGCTGTGCATCGTGTGTGTGTGTGTGTGTGACAGTGAGAGAAAGCTGTGCATCGTGTGTGTGTGACAGTGAGAGATAGCTGTGCATCGTGTGTGTGTGACAGGGAGAGATAGCTGTGCATCATGTGTGTGTGTGACAGTGAGAGATAGCTTTGCATCGTGTGTGTGTGTGTGTGACAGTGAGAGATAGCTGTGTATCGTGTGTGTGTGTGTGAGACAGTGAGAGATAGCTGTGCATTGTATGTGTGAGACAGGGAGAGATATCTGTGCATCGTGTGTGACAGTGAGAGATAGCTGTGCATCGTGTGTGTGTGTGTGTGACAGTGAGAGATAGCTGTGCATCGTGTGTGTGTGACAGGGAGAGATAGCTGTGCATCATGTGTGTGTGTGACAGTGAGAGATAGCTTTGCATCGTGTGTGTGTGTGTGTGACAGTGAGAGATAGCTGTGTATCGTGTGTGTGTGTGTGAGACAGTGAGAGATAGCTGTGCATTGTATGTGTGAGACAGGGAGAGATATCTGTGCATCGTGTGTGACAGTGAGAGATAGCTGTGCATCGTGTGTGTGTGTGTGTGACAGTGAGAGATAGCTGTGCATCGTGTGTGTGTGACAGGGAGAGATAGCTGTGCATCATGTGTGTGTGTGACAGTGAGAAATAGCTGTGCATCGTGTGTGTGTGACAGTGAAAGATAGCTGTGCATCGTGTGTGTGTGACAGGGAGAGATAGCTGTGCATCATGTGTGTGTGTGACAGTGAGAGATAGCTGTGCATCGCGTGTGTGTGTGACAGTGAAAGATAGCTGTGCATCGTGTGTGTTTTTTACAGGAAGAGATAGCTGTGCATCGTGTGTGTATGACAGGGAGAGATAGCTGTGCATCGTGTGTGGCGGAGTGAGAGCTGTGCATCGTGTGTGTGTGACAGTGTGAGATAGCCGTGCATCGTGTGTGTGTGACAGTGAGATAGCTGTGCATCGTTTGTGTGTGTGACAGTGAGAGAGAGCTGTGCATTGTGTGTGTGTGAGAGACAGTGAGAGATAGCTGTGCATTGTATGTGTGAGACAGGGAGAGATATCTGTGCATCGTGTGTGACAGTGAGAGATAGCTGTGCATCGTATGTGTTGACAGTGAGATAGCTGTGCATCGTGTGTGTGTGTGTGTGACAGTGAGAGATAGCTGTGCATCGTGTGTGTGTGTGTGACAGTGAGAGATAGCTGTGCATCGTGTGTGTGACAGAGAGAGATAGCTGTGCATCATGTGTGTGTGTGACAGTGAGAAATAGCTGTGCATCGTGTGTGTGTGACAGTGAAAGATAGCTGTGCATCGTGTGTGTGTGTGACAGTGAGAGATAGCTGTGCATCGTGTGTGTGTGTGACAGGGAGAGATAGCTGTGCATCATGTGTGTGTGTGAGTGAGAAATAGCTGTGCATCGTGTGTGTGTGACAGTGAAAGATAGCTGTGCATCGTGTGTGTGTGACAGGGAGAGATAGCTGTGCATCATGTGTGTGTGACAGTGAAAGATAGCTGTGCATCTTGTGTGTATGACAGGGAGAGATAGCTGTGCATCGTGTGTGTATGACAGGGAGAGATAGCTGTGCATCGTGTGTGTGTGACAGGGAGAGATAGCTGTGCATCGTGTGTGGCGGAGTGAGAGCTGTGCATCGTGTGTGTGTGACAGTGTGAGATAGCTGTGCATCGTGTGTGTGTGACAGTGAGATAGCTGTGCATCGTTTGTGTGTGTGACAGTGAGTGAGTGCTGTGCATCGTTTGTGTGTGTGACAGTGAGAGAGAGCTGTGCATCGTGTGTGTGTGTGTGTGTGTGTGTGACAGTGAGAGATAGCTGTGCATCGTGTGTGTGTGACAGTGAGAGATAGCTGTGCATCGTGTGTGTGTGACAGGGAGAGATAGCTGTGCATCATGTGTGTGTGTGACAGTGAGAAATAGCTGTGCATCGTGTGTGTGTGACAGTGAAAGATAGCTGTGCATCGTGTGTGTGTGACAGGGAGAGATAGCTGTGCATTGTATGTGTGAGACAGGGAGAGATATCTGTGCATCGTGTGTGACAGTGAGAGATAGCTGTGCATCGTGTGTGTGTGTGTGTGTGACAGTGAGAGATAGCTGTGCATCGTGTGTGTGTGTGTGACAGTGAGAGATAGCTGTGCATCGTGTGTGTGTGACAGGGAGAGATAGCTGTGCATCATGTGTGTGTGACAGTGAGAAATAGCTGTGCATCGTGTGTGTGTGACAGTGAAAGATAGCTGTGCATTGTGTGTGTGTGACAGTGAGAGATAGCTGTGCATCGTGTGTGTGTGTGTGACAGTGAGAGATAGCTGTGCATCGTGTGTGTGTGACAGGGAGAGATAGCTGTGCATCATGTGTGTGTGACAGTGAGAAATAGCTGTGCATCGTGTGTGTGTGACAGTGAAAGATAGCTGTGCATTGTGTGTGTGTGACAGTGAGAGATAGCTGTGCATCGTGTGTGTGTGACAGTGAGAAATAGCTGTGCATCGTGTGTGTGTGACAGTGAAAGATAGCTGTGCATCGTGTGTGTGTGACAGGGAGAGATAGCTGTGCATCGTGTGTGTGTGTGACAGTGAAAGATAGCTGTGCATCATGTGTGTGTGTGACAGTGAGAGATAACTGTGTATCGTGTGTGTGTGTGTGTGACAGTGAGAGATAGCTGTGCATCGTGTGTGTGTGACAGGGAGAGATAGCTGTGCATTATGTGTGTATGACAGGGAGAGATAGCTGTGTATCTTGTGTGTGACAGGGAGAGATAGCTGTGCATCGTGTGTGTGTGACATTGAGTGATAGCTGTGCATCGTGTGTGTGTGACAGGGAGATAGCTGTGCATCGTGTGTATGTGACAGTGAGAGATAGCTGTGCATCGTGTGTGTGTGACAGGGAGAGATAGCTGTGCATCATGTGTGTGTGACAGTGAGAGATAGCTGTGCATCGTGTGTGTGTGTGACAGTGATAGATAGCTGTGCATCGTGTGTGTGTGACAGGGAGAGATAGCTGTGCATTGTGTGTGTGTGACAGGGAGAGATAGCTGTGCATCGTGTGTGTGTCAGGGAGTGAGAGATAGCTGTGCATCATGTGTGTGTGACAGGGAGAGATAGCTGTGCATTGTGTGTGTGTGAAAGGGAGAGATAGCTGTGCATCGTGTGTGTGTCAGGGAGTGAGAGATAGTTGTGAATCTTGTGTGTGTCAGGGAGTGAGAGATAGCTGTGCATCGTGTGAGTGTTTCAGGGAGTGATAGATAGCTGTGCATTGTGTGTGTGTGACAGTGAGAGTTAGCTGTGCATCGTGTGTGTGTGATAGGGAGAGATAGATGTGCATCGTGTGTGTGACATCGAGAGATAGCTGTGCATCGTGTGTGTGTGACAGGGAGAGATAGCTGTGCATCGTGTGTGTGAGACAGGGAGAGATAGCTGTGCATCGTGTGTGTGTGTGACAGAGAGAGATAGCTGTGCATCGTGTGTGTGTGTCAGGGAGTGAGAGATAGCTGTGCATCGTGTGTGTGACAGTGAGCGATAGCTGTGCATTGTGTGTGTGAAAGGGAGAGATAGCTGTGCATCGTGTGTGTGTCAGGGAGTGAGAGATAGCTGTGCATCGTGTGTGTGACAGTGAGCGATAGCTGTGCATTGTGTGTGTGACAGGGAGAGATAGCTGTGCATTGTGTGTGTGTGACAGTGAGAGATAGCTGTGCGTCGTGTGTGTGTGACAGGGAGAGATAGCTGTGCATCGTGTGTGTGTCAGGGAGTGAGAGATAGCTGTGCATCATGTGTGTGTGACAGGGAGAGATAGCTGTGCATTGTGTGTGTGTGACAGTGAGAGATATCTGTGCATCGTGTGTGTGTGTGTCAAGGAGTGAGAGATAGTTGTGCATCGTGTGTGTGTCAGGGAGTGAGAGATAGCTGTGCATCGTGTGTGTGTTTCAGGGAGTGAGAGATAGCTGTGCATCATGTGTGTGTGTGTGACAGGGAGAGATAGTTGTGCATCGTGTGTGCATCTCTCACTGTCACACATACGATGCACAGCTATCTCTCCGTCACACACACACGATGCACAGCTATCTCACACTGTCACACACACACACACACACACTAGACACAGCTATCTCTCCCTGTCACATACACACGATGCACAGCTATCTCTCACTGTCACACACACACACGATGCACAGCTAACTCTCACTGTCAAAAACACACGAGGCATAGCTATCTCTCACACCCTGACACACACACACAATGGACAGCTATCTCTCACTGTCACACACACGATGCACAGCTATCTCTCACTCCCTGACACACGCACACAATGCGCCGCGTCACTGTCAGTGCTATGAGGGTGAGGCAGGGGTTACTATGGGGTGAGACAGGGGTTACTAGGGGGTGCGGCAGGGGTTACTAGGGGGTGCGGCAGGGGTTACTATGGGGTGAGGCAAGGGTTACTATGGGTTGAGGCAGGGGTTACTATGGGGTGCGGCAGGGGTTACTATGGGGTGAGGCAGGGATTACTATGGGGTGAGGCAGGGTTTACTATGGGGTGAGGCAGGGGTTACTATGGGGTGAGGCAGGGGTTAATATGGGGTGAGGCAGGGTTTAGTATGGGGTGAGGCAGGGGTTATGGGGTGAGGCAGGGGTTACTATGGGGTGAGGCAGGGGTTGATATAGGGTGAGGCATGGTTTACTATGGGGTGAGGCAGGGTTTACTATGGGGTGAGGCAGGGTTTACTATGGGGTGAGGCAGGGGTTAAAATATGTGGTGAGGCAGGGGTTAATATGTGGTGAGGCAGGGGTTAATATGGGGTGAAACAGGGGTTAATATGGGGTGAAGCAGGGGTTACTATGGGGGGGAGGCAGGGTTTACTATGGGGTGAGGCAGGGTTTACTATGGGGTGAGGCAGGGATTAATATGGGGTGAGGCAGGGATTAATATGGGGTGAGGCAGGGGTTACTATGGGGTGAGGCAGGGATTACTATGGGGTGAGGCAGGGGTTACTATGGGGTGAGGCAGGGGTTAATATGGGGTGAGGCAGGGTTTAGTATGGGGTGAGGCGGGGTTAATATTGGGTGAGGCAGGGGTTACTATGGGGTGAAGCAGGAGTTAATATGGGGTGAGGCAGGGGTTATTATGGGGTGAGGCAGGGGTTACTATGGGTTGAGGCAGGGGTTAATATGGGGTGAGGCAAGGGTTACTATGGGGTGAGGAAGGGGTTACTATGGGGTGAGGCAAGAGTTACTATGGGGTGAGGCAGGGGTTACTATGGGGTGCGGCAGGGGTTACTATGGGGTGAGGCTGGGGTTACTATGGGGTGAGGCAGGGGTTACTATGGGGTGAGGCAGGGGTTACTATGGGGTGAGGCAGGGGTTAATATGGGGTGAGGCAGGGGTTACTGTGGGGTGAGGCAGGGGTTACTATGGGGTGAGGCAGGGTTTACTATGGGATGAGGCAGGGATTAATATGGGGTGAAGCAGGAGTTAATATGGGGTGAGGCAGGGGTTAATATGGGGTGAGGAAGGGGTTACTATGGGGTGAGGCAGGGGTGAATATGGTGTGCGGCAGGGGTTAATATGGAGTAAGGCAGGGGCAACTATGGGGTGAGGCAGGGGTTACTATGGGGTGCGGCAGGGGTTATTATGGGGTGAGGCAGGGGTTACTATGGGGTGAGGCAGGGGTTACTATGGGGTGCGGCAGGGGTTACTATGGTGTGAGGCAGGGGTTACTATGGTGTGAGGCAGGGGTTACTATGGGGTGAGGCAGGGGTTACTATGGGGTGCGGCAGGGGTTACTATGGGGTGAGGCTGGGGTTACTATGGGGTGAGGCAGGGGTTACTATGGGGTGAGGCAGGGGTTACTATGGGGTGAGGCAGGGGTTACTTCTTTCTCTCTCAGGCCTGAGTAACTACAGGCACACCCGCATTAACGTACGCAATGGGACTAAGCTAACAGGCCTGAGTAACACAGGCATACCCCGCATTAACGTACGCAATGGGACTAAGCTAACAGGCCTGAGTAACACAGGCATACCCCGCAGTAACGTACGCAATGGGACTAGGCTAACAGGCCTGAGTAACACAGGCATACCCCGCATTAACGTACGCAATGGGACTAAGCTAACAGGCCTGAGTAACACAGGCATACCCCGCATTAACGTACGCAATGGGACTATGGCCTCTACAGTATATCACAAAAGGGGTTAAGTCTCCAGGAGAGGAATTCCTGCAGGAATGATACTCGGCCCTGCTCTATATTAGATGCTGGTGTTACATATTGGCAGGTGGCAGTGCCTGACGTACCCCGGGCCGCCCCCCGGGGCAATGAGTGAGGGGCCGAGGATCTCTCCGCTGAGCCAGATGCTTCTCTTTAATTAGCGAGTTTTGTTGCAGGCGGAGCAGCTGTCACTCAATAATCAGCACAGATCACTGTGCCTCGTGTGTGACAGGGAGTGAGAGATAGCTGTGCCTTGTGTGTGACAGGGAGTGAGAGATAGCTGTGCCTCATGTGTGAGGGAGTGAGAGATAATTGTGCATCGTGTGTGTGACAGTGAGAGATAGCTGTGCAGCGTGTGTGTGTGACAGGGAGAGATAGCTGTACATCGTGTGTGTATGACAGGGAGAGATAGCTGTGCATCGTGTGTATGTGACAGGGAGAGATAGCTGTGCATCGTGTGTGGCGGAGTGAGAGCTGTGCATCGTGTGTGTGTGTGACAGTGTGAAATAGCTGTGCATCGTGTGTGTGTGTGACAGTGTGAGATAGCTGTGCATCGTTTGTGTGTGTGACAGTGAGAGAGAGCTGTGCATCGTGTGTGTGTGTGAGACAGTGAGAGATAGCTGTGCATTGTATGTGTGAGACAGGGAGAGATATCTGTGCATCGTGTGTGACAGTGAGAGATAGCTGTGCATCGTATGTGTTGACAGTGAGAGATAGCTGTGCATTGTGTGTGTGTGTGTGTGACAGTGAGAGATAGTTGTGCATCGTGTGAGTGTTTCAGGGAGTGATAGATAGCTGTGCATCGTGTGTGTGTGACAGTGAGAGTTAGCTGTGCATCGTGTGTGTGTGACAGGGAGAGATAGCTGTGCATCGTGTGTGTGTGACATTGAGTGATAGCTGTGCATCGTGTGTGTGTGACAGGGAGAGATAGCTGTGCATCGAGTGTATGTGACAGTGAGAGATAGCTGTGCATCGTGTGTGTGTGTGTGTGACAGGGAGAGATAGCTGTGCATCATGTGTGTGTAACAGTGAGAGATAGCTGTCCATCGTGTGTGTGTGTGTGTGTGACAGGGAGAGATAGCTGTGCATCATGTGTGTGTGACAGGGAGAGATAGCTGTGCATTGTGTGTGTGACAGTGAGAGATAGCTGTGCATCGTGTGTGTGTGACAGGGAGAGATAGCTGTTCATCGTGTGTGTGTGTGTCAAGGAGTGAGAGATAGTTGTGAATCTTGTGTGTGTCAGGGAGTGAGAGATAGTTGTGCATCGTGTGAGTGTTTCAGGGAGTGATAGATAGCTGTGCATCGTGTGTGTGTGACAGTGAGAGTTAGCTGTGCATCGTGTGTGTGTGTCAGGGAGAGATAGCTGTGCATCGTGTGTGTGTGACAGGGAGAGATAGCTGTGCATCGTGTGTGTGAGACAGGGAGAGATAGCTGTGCATCGTGTGTGTGTGTCAGGGAGTGAGAGATAGCTGTGCATCGTGTGTGTGTGACAGGGAGAGATAGCTGTTCATCGTGTGTGTGTGTGTGTGTGTGTGTCAAGGAGTGAGAGATAGTTGAGCATCGTGTGTGTGTCAGGGAGTGAGATAGCTGTGCATCGTGTGTGTGTTTCAGGGAGTGAGAGATAGCTGTGCATCGTGTGTGTGACAGTGAGAGATAGCTGTGCATCATGTGTGTGTGTGTGACAGGGAGAGATAGTTGTGCATCGTGTGTGCATCTCTCACTGTCACACATACGATGCACAGCTAACTCTCACTGTCACACACACACACACGAGGCACAGCTATCTCTCACTCCCTGTCACACACACACGATGCACAACTATCTCTCACTCCTTGACACACACACACACACACACACACGATGAACAGCTATCTCTCCCTGTCACACACACACGATGCACAGCTATCTCTCACTCCCTGACACACGCACACAATGCACAGCTATCTCTCACTCCTTGAAACACACACGATGCACAGCTATGTCTCACTGTCACACACACACGATGAACAGCTATTTCTCCCTGTCACACACACGATGCACAGCTATCTCTCACTCCCTGAAACACACACAATGCACAGCTATCTCTCCCTGTCACACACACACGATGCACAGCTATCTCTCACTCCCTGTCACACATGAGGCACAGTTATCTCTCCCTCCCTGTCACACGAGGCACAGTGATCTGTGCTGATTATTGAGTGACAGCTGCTCCGCCTGCAACAAAACTCGCTAATTAAACAGAAGCATCTGGCTCAGCAGAGAGATCCTCGGCCCCTCACTCATTGCCCCGGGGGGCGAGCCGGGGTACATCAGGCACTGCCACCTGCCAATATGTAACACCAGCATCTAATATAGAGCAGGGCCAAGTATCATTCCTGCAGGGATTCCTCTCCTGGAGACTTAACCCCTTTTGTGATATACTGTAGAGGCCAGTGAGGCAGGGGTGAGGCAGGGGTTACTATGGGGTGAGGCAGGGGTTACTATGGGGTGAAGCAGGGGTTAATATGGGGTGCGGCAGGCGTTAATATGGGGTGAGGCAGGGGTTACTATGGGGTGAGGCAAGGGTTACTATGGGGTGAGGCAGGGGTTACTAGGGGGTGCGGCAGGGGTTACTATGGGGTGAGGCAAGGGTTACTATGGGTTGAGGCAGGGGTTACTATGGGGTGCGGCAGGGGTTACTATGGGGTGAGGCAGGGATTACTATGGGGTGAGGCAGGGTTTACTATGGGGTGAGGCAGGGGTTACTATGGGGTGAGGCAGGGGTTAATATGGGGTGAGGCAGGGTTTAGTATGGGGTGAGGCAGGGGTTACTATGGGGTGAGGCAGGGGTTACTATGGGGTGAGGCAGGGGTTGATATAGGGTGAGGCATGGTTTACTATGGGGTGAGGCAGGGTTTACTATGGGGTGAGGCAGGGTTTACTATGGGGTGAGGCAGGGGTTAATATGTGGTGAGGCAGGGGTTAATATGTGGTGAGGCAGGGGTTAATATGGGGTGAAACAGGGGTTAATATGGGGTGAAGCAGGGGTTACTATGGGGGGGAGGCAGGGTTTACTATGGGGTGAGGCAGGGTTTACTATGGGGTGAGGCAGGGATTAATATGGGGTGAGGCAGGGATTAATATGGGGTGAGGCAGGGATTACTATGGGGTGAGGCAGGGATTACTATGGGGTGAGGCAGGGGTTACTATGGGGTGAGGCAGGGGTTAATATGGGGTGAGGCAGGGTTTAGTATGGGGTGAGGCGGGGTTAATATTGGGTGAGGCAGGGGTTACTATGGGGTGAAGCAGGAGTTAATATGGGGTGAGGCAGGGGTTATTATGGGGTGAGGCAGGGGTTACTATGGGTTGAGGCAGGGGTTAATATGGGGTGAGGCAAGGGTTACTATGGGGTGAGGAAGGGGTTACTATGGGGTGAGGCAAGGGTTACTATGGGGTGAGGCAGGGGTTACTATGGGGTGCGGCAGGGGTTACTATGGTGTGAGGCTGGAGTTACTATGGGGTGAGGCAGGGGTTACTATGGGGTGAGGCAGGGGTTACTATGGGGTGAGGCAGGGGTTAATATGGGGTGAGGCAAGGGTTACTGTGGGGTGAGGCAGGGGTTACTATGGGGTGAGGCAGGGTTTACTATGGGATGAGGCAGGGATTACTATGGGGTGAAGCAGGAGTTAATATGGGGTGAGGCAGGGGTTAATATGGGGTGAGGCAGGGGTGAATATGGTGTGCGGCAGGGGTTAATATGGAGTAAGGCAGGGGCAACTATGGGGTGAGGCAGGGGTTACTATGGGGTGCGGCAGGGGTTATTATGGGGTGAGGCAGGGGTTACTATGGGGTGAGGCAGGGGTTACTATGGGGTGAGGCAGGGGTTACTATGGTGTGAGGCAGGGGTTACTATGGGGTGAGGCAGGGGTTACTATGGGGTGAGGCTGGGGTTACTATGGGGTGAGGCAGGGGTTACTATGGGGTGAGGCAGGGGTTACTATGGGGTGAGGCAGGGGTTACTTCTTTCTCTCTCAGGCCTGAGTAACTACAGGCACACCCGCATTAACGTACGCAATGGGACTAAGCTAACAGGCCTGAGTAACACAGGCATACCCCGCAGTAACGTACGCAATGGGACTAGGCTAACAGGCCTGAGTAACACAGGCATACCCCGCATTAACGTACGCAATGGGACTAAGCTAACAGGCCTGAGTAACACAGGCATACCCCGCATTAACGTACGCAATGGGACTATGGCCTCTACAGTATATCACAAAAGGGGTTAAGTCTCCAGGAGAGGAATTCCTGCAGGAATGATACTCGGCCCTGCTCTATATTAGATGCTGGTGTTACATATTGGCAGGTGGCAGTGCCTGACGTACCCCGGGCCGCCCCCCGGGGCAATGAGTGAGGGGCCGAGGATCTCTTCGCTGAGCCAGATGCTTCTCTTTAATTAGCGAGTTTTGTTGCAGGCGGAGCAGCTGTCACTCAATAATCAGCACAGATCACTGTGCCTCGTGTGTGACAGGGAGGGAGAGATAACTGTGCCTCATGTGTGACAGGGAGTGAGAGATAGCTGTGCCTTGTGTGTGACAGGGAGTGAGAGATAGCTGTGCCTCATGTGTGAGGGAGTGAGAGATAATTGTGCATCGTGTGTGTGACAGTGAGAGATAGCTGTGCAGCGTGTGTGTGTGACAGGGAGAGATAGCTGTGCATCGTGTGTGTATGACAGGGAGAGATAGCTGTGCATCGTGTGTATGTGACAGGGAGAGATAGCTGTGCATCGTGTGTGGCGGAGTGAGAGCTGTGCATCGTGTGTGTGTGTGACAGTGTGAGATAGCTGTGCATCGTGTGTGTGTGTGACAGTGTGAGATAGCTGTGCATCGTTTGTGTGTGTGACAGTGAGAGAGAGCTGTGCATCGTGTGTGTGTGTGAGACAGTGAGAGATAGCTGTGCATTGTATGTGTGAGACAGGGAGAGATATCTGTGCATCGTGTGTGACAGTGAGAGATAGCTGTGCATCGTATGTGTTGACAGTGAGAGATAGCTGTGCATCGTGTGTGTGTGTGTGTGTGTGTGTGTGTGACAGTGAGAGATAGCTGTGCATCGTGTGTGTGTTTGTGACAGTGAGAGATAGCTGTGCATCGTGTGTGTGTGACAGGGAGAGATAGCTGTGCATCATGTGTGTGTGACAGTGAGAAATAGCTGTGCATCGTGTGTGTGTGACACTGAAAGATAGCTGTGCACCGTGTGTGTGTGTGTGACAGTGAGAGATAGCTGTGCATCGTGTGTGTGTGTGTGTGACAGTGAAAGATAGCTGTGCATCGTGTGTGTGTGACAGTGAGATAGCTGTGCATCGTGTGTGTGTGTGTGTGACAGTGAGAGATAGTTGTGCATCGTGTGAGTGTTTCAGGGAGTGATAGATAGCTGTGCATCGTGTGTGTGTGACAGTGAGAGTTAGCTGTGCATCGTGTGTGTGTGACAGGGAGAGATAGCTGTGCATCGTGTGTGTGTGACATTGAGTGATAGCTGTGCATCGTGTGTGTGTGACAGGGAGAGATAGCTGTGCATCGAGTGTATGTGACAGTGAGAGATAGCTGTGCATCGTGTGTGTGTGTGTGTGACAGGGAGAGATAGCTGTGCATCATGTGTGTGTAACAGTGAGAGATAGCTGTCCATCGTGTGTGTGTGTGTGTGTGACAGGGAGAGATAGCTGTGCATCATGTGTGTGTGACAGGGAGAGATAGCTGTGCATTGTGTGTGTGACAGTGAGAGATAGCTGTGCATCGTGTGTGTGTGACAGGGAGAGATAGCTGTTCATCGTGTGTGTGTGTGTGTGTCAAGGAGTGAGAGATAGTTGTGAATCTTGTGTGTGTCAGGGAGTGAGAGATAGTTGTGCATCGTGTGAGTGTTTCAGGGAGTGATAGATAGCTGTGCATCGTGTGTGTGTGACAGTGAGAGTTAGCTGTGCATCGTGTGTGTGTGACAGGGAGAGATAGCTGTGCATCGTGTGTGTGTGACAGGGAGAGATAGCTGTGCATCGTGTGTGTGAGACAGGGAGAGATAGCTGTGCATCGTGTGTGTGTGTCAGGGAGTGAGAGATAGCTGTGCATCGTGTGTGTGTGACAGGGAGAGATAGCTGTTCATCGTGTGTGTGTGTGTGTGTGTGTGTGTGTCAAGGAGTGAGAGATAGTTGTGCATCGTGTGTGTGTCAGGGAGTGAGATAGCTGTGCATCGTGTGTGTGTTTCAGGGAGTGAGAGATAGCTGTGCATCGTGTGTGTGACAGTGAGAGATAGCTGTGCATCATGTGTGTGTGTGTGACAGGGAGAGATAGTTGTGCATCGTGTGTGCATCTCTCACTGTCACACATACGATGCACAGCTATCTCTCCCTGTCACACACACACGATGCACAGCTATCTCTCACTGTCACACACACGATGCACAGCTAACTCTCACTGTCACACACACACACACACGAGGCACAGCTATCTCTCACTCCCTGTCACACACACACGATGCACAGCTATCTCTCACTCCCTGACACACGCACACAATGCACAGCTATCTCTCACTCCTTGAAACACACACGATGCACAGCTATGTCTCACTGTCACACACACACGATGAACAGCTATTTCTCCCTGTCACACACACGATGCACAGCTATCTCTCACTCCCTGAAACACACACAATGCACAGCTATCTCTCCCTGTCACACACACACGATGCACAGCTATCTCTCACTCCCTGTCACACATGAGGCACAGTTATCTCTCCCTCCCTGTCACACGAGGCACAGTGATCTGTGCTGATTATTGAGTGACAGCTGCTCCGCCTGCAACAAAACTCGCTAATTAAACAGAAGCATCTGGCTCAGCAGAGAGATCCTCGGCCCCTCACTCATTGCCCCGGGGGGCGAGCCGGGGTACATCAGGCACTGCCACCTGCCAATATGTAACACAAGCATCTAATATAGAGCAGGGCCAAGTATCATTCCTGCAGGGATTCCTCTCCTGGAGACTTAACCCCTTTTGTGATATACTGTAGAAGCCAGTGAGGCAGGGGTGAGGCAGGGGTTACTATGGGGTGAGGCAGGGGTTACTATGGGGTGAAGCAGGGGTTAATATGGGGTGCGGCAGGCGTTAATATGGGGTGAGGCAGGGGTTACTATGGGGTGAGGCAGGGGTTACTATGGGGTGAGGCAGGGGTTACTATGGGGTGAGGCAGGGGTTACTATGGGGTGAAGCAGGGGTTACTATGGGGTGAGGCAGGGGTTACTATGGGGTGAGGCAGGGGTTACTATGGGGTGAGGCAGGGGTTACTTCTTTCTCTCTCAGGCCTGAGTAACTACAGGCACACCCGCAATAACGTACGCAATGGGACTAAGCTAACAGGCCTGAGTAACACAGGCATACCCCGCAGTAACGTACGCAATGGGACTAGGCTAACAGGCCTGAGTAACACAGGCATACCCCGCATTAACGTACGCAATGGGACTAAGCTAACAGGCCTGAGTAACTACAGGCATACCCCGCATTAACGTACGCAATGGGACTAAGCTAACAGGCCTGAGTAACTACAGGCATACCCCGCATTAACGTACACAATGGGACTAAGCTAACAGGCCTGAGTAACTAAAGTTATACCCCGCATTAATGTACGCAATGGGACAAAGCTAACAGGCCTGAGTAACACAGGCATACCCCGCATTAACGTACGCAATGGGACAAAGCTAACAGGCCTGAGTAACACAGGCATACCCCGCATTAACGTACGCAATGGGACTAAGCTAACAGGCTTGAGTAACTACAGGCATTCCCCGCATTAACGTACGCAATGGGACTAAGCTAACAGGCTTGAGTAACTACAGGCATACCCCGCATTAACGTACGCAATGGGACTAAGCTAACAGGCCTGAGTAACTACAGGCATACCCCGCATTAACGTAAGCAATGGGACTATGGCCTCTACAGTATATCACAAAAGGGGTTAAGTCTCCAGGAGAGGAATTCCTGCAGGAATGATACTCGGCCCTGCTCTATATTAGATGCTGGTGTTACATATTGGCAGGTGGCAGTGCCTGACGTACCCCGGGCCGCCCCCCGGGGCAATGAGTGAGGGGCCGAGGATCTCTCCGCTGAGCCAGATGCTTCTCTTTAATTAGCGAGTTTTGTTGCAGGCGGAGCAGCTGTCACTCAATAATCAGCACAGATCACTGTGCCTCGTGTGTTACAGAGAGGGAGAGATAACTGTGCCTCATGTGTGACAGGGAGTGAGAGATAGCTGTGCCTCATGTGTGACGGAGTGAGAGATAATTGTGCATCGTGTGTGTGACAGTGAGAGATAGCTGTGCAGCGTGTGTGTGTGACAGGGAGAGATAGCTGTGCATCGTGTGTGTGTGACAGGGAGAGATAGCTGTGCATCGTGTGTGTATGACAGGGAGAGATAGCTGTGCATCGTGTGTGTGACAGGGAGAGATTGCTGTGCATCGTGTGTGGCGGAGTGAGAGCTGTGCATCGTGTGTGTGTGACAGTGTGAGATAGCTGTGCATCGTGTGTGTGTGACAGTGTGAGATAGATGTGCATCGTTTGTGTGTGTGACAGTGAGAGAGAGCTGTGCATCGTGTGTGTGTGTGTGTGTGTGTGTGTGTGTGTGTGACAGTGAGAGATAGCTGTGCATCGTGTGTGTGTGTGTGACAGTGAGAAATAGCTGTGCATCGTGTGTGTGTGACAGTGAAAGATAGCTGTGCATCGTGTGTGTGTGTGACAGGGAGAGATAGCTGTGCATCATGTGTGTGTGTGACAGTGAGAGATAGCTGTGCATCGTGTGTGTGACAGTGAAAGATAGCTGTGCATCGTGTGTGTGTGTGACAGTGAGAGATAGCTGTGCATCGTGTGTGTGTGTGACAGGGAGAGATAGCTGTGCATCATGTGTGTATGACAGGGAGAGATAGCTGTGTATCGTGTGTGTGTGACAGGGAGAGATAGCTGTGCATCGTGTGTGTGACATTGAGTGATAGCTGTGCATCGTGTGTGTGTGTGACAGGGAGAGATAGCTGTGCATCATGTGTGTGTGTGACAGTGAGAGATAGCTGTGCATCGTGTGTGTGACAGTGAAAGATAGCTGTGCATCGTGTGTGTGTGTGTGACAGTGAGAGATAGCTGTGCATCGTGTGTGTGTGTGACAGGGAGAGATAGCTGTGCATCATGTGTGTATGACAGGGAGAGATAGCTGTGTATCGTGTGTGTGTGACAGGGAGAGATAGCTGTGCATCGTGTGTGTGACATTGAGTGATAGCTGTGCATCGTGTGTGTGTGACAGGGAGAGATAGCTGTGCATCGTGTGCATGTGACAGTGAGAGATAGCTGTGCATCGTGTGTGTGTGTGACAGTGAGAGATAGCTGTGCATCATGTGTGTGTGACAGTGAGAGATAGCTGTGCATCGTGTGTGTGTGTCAGGGAGTGAGAGATAGCTGTGCATTGTGTGTGTGTGACAGAGAGAGATAGTTGTGCATCGTGTGTGTGTGACATGGAGAGATAGCTGTGCATCGTGTGTGTGATAGTGAGAGATTACTGTTCATCGTGTGTGTGTGTGACAGTGAGAGATAGTTGTGCATCGTGTGTGTGTGACATGGAGAGATAGCTTTGCATCGTGTGTGTGTGATAGTGAGAAATAGCTGTGCATCGTGTGTGTGTGACAGTGAGAGATAGTTGTGCATCGTGTGTGTGTGTCAGGGAGTGAGAGATAGCTGTGCATCGTGTGTGTGTGTGACAGGGAGAGATAGCTGTGCATCGTGTGTGTGTCAGGGAGTGAGAGATAGCTGTGCATCGTGTGTGTGACAGTTGTAATACTGTGCACTGAAATGTAATTGGTACTCCTAACAATAATCAGTATACATTCAGGAGAAGGATTTACTGTTATATCATAACATAACCACCATCTGATTCCTTGTCCCATACATATAAATCAATACAAACTCCGCTGGGTATATACTGTTACTTTGCAGCCATGTTAATAAAGGGCAGACAATTTGATGCATATTTAACATGGTATCACTACTTAGAATAAAGTTGGTTTAATTCACAAACTACTGTAAGAGTGGCAGCTTATTGGAAATTACACCCTTAAAGAAAGGATGAATATATTCAATAGAGAATGTTACTATCCCCATTAGGAATAAGTATCACTTATACAGTATACAGGTATGTATAGAAAGACATATCTAATTAGAGACAAAGAATGATTATCTTAAATCACACACTGAATTTAATACAGTAACGAACCTCAGAAAGATATATAGTCCATCTATGTCTGATAAATAAAGACATAGGAATATCTTAAATCACACTGAATTTAATAAAGAAAGATATATAGTCCATTTATGTCTAATAAATAAAGACCTAGATAGGAATATCTTAAATCACACATATCACTCATAATTTGAATGTAAAGGAAAGAATTTAAATCAACAAATATTGATGAACTACATTTGTTGAAAAAAGACATCTTAAATAATCAGACACATATAGTCCCTCAAATAGTGTATATAGAGGGGAAAGAGATTCACTGTCTAATGTGTCTAATAATTAAAGACACAGATCGGGGTTATCTTAATTTGCACAATTCTTTACTTAAAATCTAATACACAGAGTAATACATATAGCAGTGGGAATATACTGAAACCCCAAATAGTACAATATAACACAGAATCCATAGCATAAACTTAATGCAAAGAGAAGTGTTAAATAGAGATATAACCAATCTCTGAATGTTAAAGACACAGATCTGGTTATCTATAATCACACAAGTTATATTTTATAATCTATATAGAATAGTGCAGATACACAAAGTATGTTACATAGTATACAAACTCAATGTAGAAGAGAAATATTACATCAAGATGTTTCTCAATCAATTGGATTGCGCTTATGGGAACCAATAGAAACAGGGAAGTGCCTATAAAGAAGGTAGGGACAGATATACCCACATTAACTCCTGAAGAAGCCTTAGTGAATTGCACTAAAATATACCCCATAATTAATACAAATTGAATGCATTTTAAACAGTAGAGAATGTGTATCTATGTACGAGGGGGGGAAGGAGTCCAAAGTCGTGACTGTTCAGAGTACAGAGTAGGAGTGAGATTTTGATCAAGAATGGAGCCGGCATCGACAGCAGAGAAGTCTGAGATCTCCCGAGATAAGATGTGATTTCTTACTGAAGCTTTTTCCACATTCAGGGCAGTTTATAGGGTGTCATCCCTGTGTGGATTGTTTGGTGTCTAACAAGATGCGATTTCCGACTGAAGCTTTTCCCACATTCAGAGCAGTTATAGGGCCTCTCCCTTGTGTGGATTCTTTGGTGTGTAACAAGATGCGATTTCCGACTGAAGCTTTTCCCACATTCAGAGCAATCATAAGGCTTCTCCCCTGTGTGGATTCTTTGGTGTGTAACAAGACTTGATTTTTGACAGAAGCTTTTCCCACATTCAGAGCATTTATAAGGTCTCACCCCTGTGTGGATTCTTTGGTGTGTAACAAGAATTGATTTCTGCTTGAAGCTTTTCCCACATTCAGAGCAGTTAAAAGGTCTCACATCTGTGTGGATTCTTTGGTGTGTAACAAGAGCCATTTGTTACTGAAGCTTTTCCCACATTCAGAGCAGTTAGAAAGTCTCACGCCTGTGTGGATTCTTTGGTGTGTAACAAGATGCGATTTCTTAATGAAGCTTTTCCCACATTCAGAGCAGTTATAGGGTCTCTCCCCTGTGTGGATTCTTTGGTGTCTACAAAAACTTGATTGATCATGGAAACTAGTCCCACATTCAGAGCAGTTATAAGGCTTCACCCCTGTGTGGATTCTTTGGTGTGTAACAAGACCTGATTAATGACTGAAGCTTTTCCCACATTCAGAGCAGTTATAAGGCTTCACCCCTGTGTGGATTATTTGGTGTGTAACAAGATTTGATTTCTGTGACAAAAAGAAAAGAGGTTGGGGCGCTCCCTATTTGTATAGGCTTGTGATGTTGCCTGTGTGGTAGTGTGTAACCAAAGAAAGGGTAGTGTATACTTGCCCTTGTTGTTTTCTGCAGCTGGACCAGTAGAGAAGATAAAGCCCGGAATCTTCTTGTAGTTGCAGTGGAGGTGGAGGGTTGGTCAGCGCACGGGATTTTGCTCAAACGTAGAGATAAGAGGATAGGAAGATATGGAACACGGTATTAGTGTTTTAGTAATCGAACGGTACAATACAGCCAAAAGAACTTTGGAATTAAAAATGTATGAAAAATATATTTTTAAAATAGCTTAAAACTCTTTGGAATTAAAGAACCTTGGTAATTAAAAGTAAATATATGAAAAAATATATTCTAAAATAGCTTAAAAATCCTTAAATAAAATCCTTAAATAAAATTTAAATGGAATTGTGTGGTTTTTTTGTGAACAGAAGCAGAATACGTGCTATATGTGGATGACTAACAGGGTGTGTTTATATAGCCTGTTGTTGGTCTGAGGTAAAAAGGGGATAATGGGGCTGGTTAGCAGAGTTTAATGCGCAGTCTTTCCTTCACGGAATGCTGCTAAAAACAATAGCTTTCTCACCCTCCTGGTGGGGGCAGTACGTGAGTTGCTTCTCTCCCGGGGGCCCAAATAGGAAGAAAAGGGCCGAACTCGGTGAGTGAGCAAAATAGAATTTATTAGGTACAGAAAACAAAGTCAAAATAACACTCACGGTACAGCTTTAAAACAGCCCAGCATCAGCCTGATCGTCCGGTGATATTCCTCTCACCAGTACAGCTCCCGTGGTCGCGTCCGACGGCGGGACCGGAAGAGGAGGTCTTACCGGATGTCAGCAGGCTGGCTGGGTCCTTCAATCAATGGGCTCCGGCAGGGAACAACTAGTTTCGCAATAATGCTTCGTCAGGTTCCTGCCAGATGCCCTGTGTCTTCCCTCTTTATAGGCAAATACCTAATTGATGATTGGATTGGTCATCAATTGGTATTGGTACAATTAAATAATAAAATGTAAAAACGACCTTTATTGAGTGTTGGGTGTTGGACTAATGCCCAATAATATGAAAGACCAATAATGCTAAACTCTAAATACATACATAAATATGTTACAAGTAGTGACAATGTTATACACAGTAGTTAATCATGCACACATGATCTCTATCAGTTCTATGAGACCTTCCCTCACTCGAGGTGTAGGCAATTAGTAATTTGTGCAATCTACAGACATCTTTAAAGGTCGTTTTTACATTTTATTATTTAATTGTACCAATACCAATTGATGACCAATCCAATCATCAATTAGGTATTTGCCTATAAAGAGGGAAGACACAGGGCATCTGGCAGGAACCTGACGAAGCATTATTGCGAAACTAGTTGTTCCCTGCCGGAGCCCATTGATTGAAGGACCCAGCCAGCCTGCTGACATCCGGTAAGACCTCCTCTTCCGGTCCCGCCGTCGGACGCGACCACGGGAGCTGTACTGGTGAGAGGAATATCACCGGACGATCAGGCTGATGCTGGGCTGTTTTAAAGCTGTACCGTGAGTGTTATTTTGACTTTGTTTTCTGTACCTAATAAATTCTATTTTGCTCACTCACCGAGTTCGGCCCTTTTCTTCCTATTTGGGCCCCCGGGAGAGAAGCAACTCACGTACTGCCCCCACCAGGAGGGTGAGAAAGCTATTGTTTTTAGCAGCATTCCGTGAAGGAAAGACTGCGCATTAAACTCTGCTAACCAGCCCCATTATCCCCTTTTTACCTCAGACCAACAACAGGCTATATAAACACACCCTGTTAGTCATCCACATATAGCACGTATTCTGCTTCTGTTCACAAAAAAACCACACAATTCCATTTAAATTTTATTTAAGGATTTTATTTAAGGATTTTTAAGCTATTTTAGAATATATTTTTTCATATATTTACTTTTAATTACCAAGGTTCTTTAATTCCAAAGAGTTTTAAGCTATTTTAAAAATATATTTTTCATACATTTTTAATTCCAAAGTTCTTTTGGCTGTATTGTACCGTTCGATTACTAAAACACTAATACCGTGTTCCATATCTTCCTATCCTCTTATCTCTACGTTTGAGCAAAATCCCGTGCGCTGACCAACCCTCCACCTCCACTGCAACTACAAGAAGATTCCGGGCTTTATCTTCTCTACTGGTCCAGCTGCAGAAAACAACAAGGGCAAGTATACACTACCCTTTCTTTGGTTACACACTACCACACAGGCAACATCACAAGCCTATACAAATAGGGAGCGCCCCAACCTCTTTTCTTTTTGTCACATTATTCTAAACCCGCTTTGGTGGCAGCACCCTGACCTTCACATGATGGAAGAAGAAACCCTAGAAACAGAAAACACAAATGAAATTATGGAAAGTATATTCACTAAAAGATTGTTTAGAAGCAATAATATAGAGAATAAAATGAAGGAAGTCGAGACGGCCGAGATGGGGGACATAGAAACCATCAACAACGAGTTTGATAAACTAGAGACACTCCTTAAAAAAGAAACAAAAAAAGTTTGGGACAAGGTATATCTACAGAAATACCTAGATGCAAAACGCATCCCAAGAGGATTGCGTTTTTCTAAAAAAGCCTCCTTTGAATTATCAGATATAGAATTTAATGTCATGTGGGAGGAGAGTATGGACACTTGCTCCTTTACCCTCATGAAACTCATCATAGATCATCACAACAAAACCCTGTCAGATATAGACAGGGAGGTGGTTTTGATCCAGAAAAGACTAGAACCTATAATGGAAAACCCAACTTTCCAAAGTAGGGACAAAAAACTAGCAGATGAAATTGACACGATACTGTAGAAAGACTTCTAATAGAATCAAAAAACAAAAAATACAGACGAGATGAGGAAGACTACTTAGTCGGCTCAAATCCAAGATGGCAGAAAGTCACACTAATCCCACCAAGCACTCCAAGGGAACGTAAGAGAACATTTGAATATAAGAGTAGGGACATAAATATAGAAAGTGGTCCTAGTACTTCAAGCCACCAAACAAATACAGACTACAATAAATCCAACGCAAAGAACACGAGTAATAAGAATGTAAAATTCAGGCATGATGAAAAACAAGCACCATCAAGGGAATGGGCACCAAGGGAACACGAGAACCACAGAGATTCAAATGAGAGTAGATATACATACCACGAAAGAGATAATAAGCGAACAGACACATACAGAAGGGACGAAGAGAAAAGACAACACAGACAGGGACACCAATATGATGACCAATGGAAATATAAACCCTACACCACCAAACACAGCGATTACCACGAGCACCACCACAGGGCCAGATCTCCCATAGAGAACCACAGAGCAAGATCTCCGCTAGAACAGAGAGAAAATAGATATGAAAGGGAACGTAGCCCAAGAAGAGATCGTAGGTCACCACCTAGACACTCAGGATATTCTGGGCCTTTTTTAGAGAAGGCCCCAGTGAGGAAAGCCCCCCCTCTAACGACACAGAACAGACACATACTCTTAGAAGGACAGAGGGAACAAGACTCCCCGAACACAAGGGCCAAAAAAAGACCACACGAGGAAAACGGGGAGGAAGAAATCAGCAGAAAAAGGCCAGCAACACAATAGAAACCAGTAACATCTTCAATCTTAGCAATAAAAGTCTGAATGCTGATGAATGTAGCCTCATCAAAAAGGGCCTTAACTTCGCTCCAGCCGCTGTAGCCAGCGGTTTCAATCTATACATAGACGCACACAAATTTATAAGACAACTGACCCTAAAAAAATTCTTCCTATCCAAAGACGCACAAAGTAGGAAAATCACAAGTAACAGTACACCTACAACAATAGATGAAAACACATTCAAACACACAACTCTCAAAGAAAAATCTAAATTCTATCCAAGCTGGGCTAAGAGCCATAATATCGAGACATTTCACCAGAAAATAGAAGGAGACTTCGAAAAACTAACCCATAGCAAAAGAAGTAAAATAAAACATAATCTAACACTTAAAGAAAAGACTGCGCTCAAAAAACTTGAGGATGATAAATCAATAACCATCAAACAAGCAGATAAAGGGGGGGGCGTAGTTATCATGGATACTACCAACTATAAAAAAGAAGCAGACAGGATCCTCTCAGATGCTATTACATATGAGAGTCTAAGAATAAATCCCCATAAGAATTTCTGTACAGAATATTCAAAACACCTGGACAAGGGTAAAGAAATAGGGGTAATAAACACCAAGGAATATGAATACTTGAATGTCAAATTCCCCGTGATGCCGATTTTCTATTTCCTTCCCAAAATACACAAAAGTCTGATAGACCCACCAGGAAGACCGATCATTTCGGGTATAGGCTCTCTCACCTCACGACTGTCAGAATACATAGACATTTCCCTACAACCTTACGTCGTGGGGATGAAATCATACCTCAGAGACACCACACAAACTATCAATCTGATAGAACAAACAGCATGGAGCCCAGATTTTATACTATGCACATGTGATGTAACATCACTATACACATCCATTAACCACGAGGATGGTATTTCAGCCATTGATAGGACATTAAGCAATGACCCAAACGTTCTTATAGAACAGAAATCTTTTATTCTAGAGAGTATTAACTTTATTTTAAAACATAACCTTTTTAACTTTGATGGAAAGTACTACCTACAAAAATGCGGCACCGCAATGGGCACGAAATTTGCACCAAGCTACGCCAATCTTTTTATGGACGCCTGGGAACAGGACAAAATCTGGTCAACACATGAATTTAGCGCAGATCTGGCGCTTTGGCGGAGATATATAGATGATATATTCTTCATCTGGAAAGGTAGCGAGGAGGATCTAAAACGGTTCTTAGAATATATCAATGACAACGAAATCAATCTAAAATTCACGGCCTGCACAAACCCCATCTCTGTAGATTTTTTAGATCTAACCATCTATGTCGAGAACAGTTCTCTCAAAACCAAAACATTTTTCAAGAAAGTAGACTGCAACAACTACCTACTGAGAACAAGCTGCCACCACAAAAAGTGGCTATCTAACATACCCCCAGGCCAATTCCGCCGTATCAGGCGGAATTGCAGCGACGGTAACACTTTTAAAGAACAAGCAGACATTTTAAAAAATCGGTTTATTAACAAAGGATTCAACAAAAACTCACTAGATGAATCCATTAAGAAGACAGGTCTCCTACAACGACGAGATATCCTAAAAACAACACAAAAACAACCGACAGAAAATTTTAACGTCGCATTTTTAACTCAGTACAGCCAGGATTCAGGCAAAATACAACAAATTCTTAATAAACACTGGCACCTTCTACAAGGAGATGACACCCTTAGAAACTACCTCCCAGAAAGACCCAAGGTCATCTTTAAAAAAGCAGATAATATAAAGAATAAATTAGCACCCAGCCTATTTAGAACTGATAACTCCAAAAGGGACGAGAATTGGCTATCAACAGCCAAAGGTTTTTATAAGTGCAGTACTTGCAAAGCTTGCAAACAAGGGTCAAACGACAAAATAGACTTTTCATCACATGTAACAGGCGAACAATTTAAAACCAAGCACTTTATCAATTGCAAGAGTGACTACGTGGTCTATTTACTAAGCTGCCCCTGTGGACTACAGTATGTCGGCCGTACCAGCCGACCACTGAGGGTTCGTATATTGGAACATACTGTATTGGTAACATCCGACGACAGGTTATGACCCACAGCGTGTCAAAACATTTTTCACTACAGCATCAGGGGGACCCCTCAGGCTTGACATATAGAGCCATAGAACAGATTCCCCCCCTTTGGAGAGGGGGAGATAGACTTACAAAACTAGCAAGAAAGGAGACACTATGGATTTATAAACTAAAGACGCTAGCACCCCAAGGACTTAACATTGACATCGACATTGGGGCTTTTCTAGAATGAAACATGTATATTTAACACACTAATCACGTTTCTCTTCTTCTCTCCCTTCTTCTCTTCTTTCTCCCAATCCCCTTCCCGAATTTGGAACCAGTAACTTCGCAATTGGATGATTCACTTACATTCGCTTAACCGTACACAATTACATTATCTCTATGTTTACGTTCTCTATGTTCACATATGCACCAACGACTATATGAAATCTATCTGCCTCTGCGTAGCACAGTTAACTTATCACACTGCTTTTGAGTAAGGGCCAATATGATCGTGGGGTCAAATCCCCAATGAAATACTAGAAACACACACTAAGAATTCAAGTACCCCACATTTCTCAATTATTGAGCATCATTTTTAATTACTATTACTATTATTTTGAACTAACATTATAAAAATATTTTTTTTTTTTTTTTTATTTTTTTTTTTTTTTTTTTTTTTTTTTTTATTTTTTTTTTATCCCAAATCCAATTCCAGACACCACCAACATTCCCTAAAACTACCAACAAGGGGGAGGCAAGACATATACAAGGATACTTTTTAATACTTTTTAACATTTCATCTAAGCCTGGGTAACACAACAATACTCTTTACCCACATTTGTTATTCTCATTGCAGAATTCTGTACTCTCTCTGTTCGCATATGTGCAAACAAGTACATGAAGTCCATCTGCCTCTGTATAGCACAGCCAACTTATCACTCTGCTTTTAAGTAAGGCCTAATATGATCGTGGGGTCAAATCCCCAATGAATCATATTGAAAATATATCCAAGTTCCATACATCTTTAAATTACTGATCATTATGTTTGAATTACTGAACTATCACATTTGTAGGAATAATTCTTTTCCAATACTATTCCAGTCACCATTGACATTCTCCAAACTAAAGGGGGAGTCACGACACACACAGGGATACTTTTTAACATATATCACCTAAACCTGGGTAATACACCATATATATATATATTTTTCAGGACAAATAGTCTAAACATATTAAGCGATACCATATGGTAGCCCCAACTACACATATATTCATCTATACAATATTTTTATTTACAATACATTTTTATATTCTTATTTTATTATTTTATATTTTTTATATATCACTCAAAATCCATCCATCTGAGCATAAGCTTTTTTGCATTTAGTTTAAATGTCACACATCACAGAAGTTCTAAGTGCAAGGGCCACTTTAGGTATGAAATTAATTTGCTGAAGGAATTACTTAGAGGTTTACTTCACAAGTTATTGTGCTGCACCTGCTACCAATTTTAAGAGATTTGTTTAAAGATGTCTGTAGATTGCACAAATTACTAATTGCCTACACCTCGAGTGAGGGAAGGTCTCATAGAACTGATAGAGATCATGTGTGCATGATTAACTACTGTGTATAACATTGTCACTACTTGTAACATATTTATGTATGTATTTAGAGTTTAGCATTATTGGTCTTTCATATTATTGGGCATTAGTCCAACACCCAACACTCAATAAAGGTCGTTTTTACATTTTATTATTTAATTGTACCAATACCAATTGATGACCAATCCAATCATCAATTAGGTATTTGCCTATAAAGAGGGAAGACACAGGGCATCTGGCAGGAACCTGACGAAGCATTATTGCGAAACTAGTTGTTCCCTGCCGGAGCCCATTGATTGAAGGACCCAGCCAGCCTGCTGACATCCGGTAAGACCTCCTCTTCCGGTCCCGCCGTCGGACGCGACCACGGGAGCTGTACTGGTGAGAGGAATATCACCGGACGATCAGGCTGATGCTGGGCTGTTTTAAAGCTGTACCGTGAGTGTTATTTTGACTTTGTTTTCTGTACCTAATAAATTCTATTTTGCTCACTCACCGAGTTCGGCCCTTTTCTTCCTATTTGGGCCCCCGGGAGAGAAGCAACTCACGTACTGCCCCCACCAGGAGGGTGAGAAAGCTATTGTTTTTAGCAGCATTCCGTGAAGGAAAGACTGCGCATTAAACTCTGCTAACCAGCCCCATTATCCCCTTTTTACCTCAGACCAACAACAGGCTATATAAACACACCCTGTTAGTCATCCACATATAGCACGTATTCTGCTTCTGTTCACAAAAAAACCACACAATTCCATTTAAATTTTATTTAAGGATTTTATTTAAGGATTTTTAAGCTATTTTAGAATATATTTTTTCATATATTTACTTTTAATTACCAAGGTTCTTTAATTCCAAAGAGTTTTAAGCTATTTTAAAAATATATTTTTCATACATTTTTAATTCCAAAGTTCTTTTGGCTGTATTGTACCGTTCGATTACTAAAACACTAATACCGTGTTCCATATCTTCCTATCCTCTTATCTCTACGTTTGAGCAAAATCCCGTGCGCTGACCAACCCTCCACCTCCACTGCAAGATTTGATTTCTGACTGAAGCTTTTCCCACATTCAGAGCAGTTATAAGGCTTCACCCCTGTGTGGATTATTTGGTGTGTAACAAGATGATATTTCTTATTGAAGCTTTTCCCACATTCAGAGCAGTTATAGGATTTCTTCCCTGTATGGATTATCTGCGGTATAACATTACCGTATGTCCCACAGTAGGGGTTCATGTCTCTGTTCTTTAAACCCTCTCCTTGTCTTGCGGTGTCTGTAAGTTTAGTAAAAGGCTGTTGATGTATAGGAATGCTCTGCCGAGTTTCTGGTAATCTTGTTCCAATTCTCATACAGACTTATGCAATGTTGAAGTCCTTAAAACATATTTCCATTAACCCCTCATGTAATTTGATGTTTGGGACATTTCTTACGTTGCTTCTTGCTCACAGACGAGTCATGTGCTGAAGATACATCTATGGTGAGAAAATGTATTAATGTAACATTGCAATGCATCAGAGAAGATTTGGATGAGAGATATATGTTCATTGAGTTGAACCTTTATAAAATTCTACTTGTGCAACATACTGAACATAATTAAAGCTACATTGTTATCGTTACATTCACCCAGAGGAAGGCAAAAAAAACACCCCAATTAATCATGTTACAATTATGTCTCATAAATGGAAATAAATATTTTCTCCTCACGCCAGTAATAGAAATCACATTACTCCCTGTATCAATGTTCTTCATATATTGTTCTTATCAAATAACTTTTGTTGTACTTTGTGATATATTAACCCTTTAGTGGCTCAAGGGGCCAGCTAGCCATTGGCATCCCACGAGTATCTGACCACTTGTGACGGTAGCTTTGAGACAGGCTATTAATAATACACACCAAAATATAACTGGGTTGAACTGGACGAGACTTAGATATGATAAAATATAATTTATTCCTTGAAAAAGGTGAACACACGAGATATACAAATGACAGACAAAATATGGACACTCACTTAAGATGGAATGATGAAACAGTCACATCTGGACTGGCAGTTCATACAGCAATCTTCATAATCATCAAGACACGAAAGACAATAGCCATAGGCTGAGCCTGGTTCTTATACAATTATTTCCCATTGAACACAACCTAAACCCAGCCCCTCTCATAAATCAGTGGTGAGGTTGACAGTTTTCCTCAGAGTAAAACTCCTCCCACCCAAGGACGTTTAAAAACTGCTTTTCCTATCTAAATAACGTCATAACTTCAGTTCAGTGAAACTTACTGGCACGCGAGCCATATTAATACATTCCGACACGCATGACGCTCCCAATAAGACTAAATATTACAGTGTAATACTAAAATTAAGAGAGATATTAATATCTGTCTCATAGGACCTGCTAAACAGCAGGTGTCTGTAATCATTATTTGCGGCTCGGCCCCCCGCTTACACATATGTAACTTATAGCATGTTCAGCCGAGGACATCTCATAATATTCTTATATTTAATAAGGTCACTCATTCTGTAGCCCCACTCCTAAATCAGGGGCGTTTGGCCAGTCTACCAAATTGAGTGTCTGGCAGGATACTATGGTTTGTAAGTGTGAGTTTTAACACTCACCAACCACTCCAGCTTCCTAAACATTTGGTCGCATTCCTTAGTAGGCAGGCATCTTTGAGGGTAACTTAAACAAAGGGCTAGAATCACTATTCAACTATTAACCCTTGCCCTCCCGGATGGATTCCAGTGTTTGTGTGGTGCAGTCACTGGAACAGAAACAATAAATTTTTACAGGGGAATAAACAGTTGGATGGCTGAAGCAAGGCAAAACCACATTACTGGACTCCAGCCCAGTTAACCCCTTGCTTCTCAGGTGAGAGTAGAGGGTGGCCTAATGGGGTTTAACCCCTGTAATCCTGGGCCAAAACCCCCACACTTGACACCACTAATGTCCAAAAATGGGTAAATATACAGCTTACAGTAGACTTAACTTGGTTGATTAAAATAGGAACCGACGTTTCTGCCATATTTACATCATTTTTCCTGATTTGTGCTACACAGCAATTAAAACAGTTTAACAAAAAGTGCCATACATTATGGTGCAAAAAATCTTCAAAAGAAAATGTAAGAAAAAATATAAATAATATACTTCTCAAGCTTATTGCTGCAGCAAAGGTTATTCCCACCTTTCTCCTAGGGCAGGGATATCCAAACAATGTAATTCCAGCGCACAGCAAAAAGAGAGTCGGGTTAATAAAAAATAAAATAATTAAAAATAAAAGTATATATATACACACACACATATACTGTATATACATACACACACACATATATATACATACACAACTCATCCTTGAAAGGTTGCACCCTCTATTTTTTTAATGCGGTTTTAATAAATTATTTTATTTTTTATTAACCCGACTCTCTTTTTGCTGTGCGCTGGAATTACATTGTTTGGATATCCCTGCCCTAGGAGAAAGGTGGGAATAACCTTTGCTGCAGTGTGGGGGACAGAGAGAGAGAGAGAGTGTGGGGGATAAAGAGAGAAAGTGTGGGGGAGAGAGAAAGTGTGGGAGAGAGAGAGTGTGGGGGAGAGAGAGAGTGTGGGGGAGAGAGAGAGTGTGGGGGAGAGAGAGAGTGTGGGGGAGAGAGAGAGTGTGGGGGAGAGAGAGAGTGTGGGGGAGAGAGAGAGTGTGGGAGAGAGAGAGAGTGTGGGAGAGAGAGAGTGTGGGGGAGAGAGAGTGTGGGGGAGAAAGAGAGTGTAGGGGAGAAAGAGAGTGTGGGGGAGAGAGAGAGTGTGGGGGAGAGAGAGAGTGTGGGGGCGAGAGAGAGAGAGGGGGAGAGAGAGAGTGGGGGAGAGAGAGAGTGTGGGGAAGAGAGAGTGTGGGGAAGAGAGAGAGAGAGTGTGGGAGAGAGAGAGAGAGAGAGTGGGAGAGAGAGAGTGTGGGTGAGAGAGAGAGTGTGGGTGAGAGAGAGAGTGTGGGTGAGAGAGAGAGTGTGGGTGAGAGAGAGAGAGTGTGGGTGAGAGAGAGAGTGTGGGTGAGAGAGAGAGAGTGTGGGTGAGAGAGAGAGAGTGTGGGTGAGAGAGAGAGAGAGCGTGGGGGCGAGAGAGAGTGTGGGGGAGAGAGAGAGTGTGGGGGAGAGAGAGAGTATGGGGGAAAGAGAGAGAGTGTGGGGGAAAGAGAGAGTGTGGGGGAGAGAGAGAGAGAGTGGGGGAGAGAGAGAGAGTGTGGGGGAGAGAGAGAGTGTGGGGGGGAGAGAGAGAGAGAGAGAGTGGGGGAGAGAGAGAGAGAGTGTGGGGGGAGAGAGAGAGAGTGTGGGGGGAGAGAGAGAGAGTGTGGGGGGAGAGAGAGAGAGTGTGGGGGAGAGAGAGAGTGTGGGGGAGAGAGAGAGAGTGTGGGGGAGAGAGAGAGAGTGTGGGGGAGGGAGAGAGTGTGGGGGAGGGAGAGAGTGTGGGGGAGAGAGAGAGTGTGGGGGAGAGAGAAAGTGTGGGGGGGAGAGAGAAAGTGTAGGGGGGAGAGAGAAAGTGTGGGGGGGAGAGAGAGAGTGTGCGGGAGAGAGAGAGAGTGTGGGGGAGAGAGAGAGAGTGTGGGGGAGAGAGAGAGAGCGTGGGGGAGAGAGCGTGGTAGAGAGAGAGCGCGTGGGAGAGAGAGCGCGCGTGGGAGAGAGAGCGCGCGTGGGAGAGAGAGCGAGAGAGCGAGAGAGAGTGTGGGGGAGAGAGAGCGAGTGTGGGGGAGAGAGTGTGGGGGAGAGAGAGTGTGGGGGAGAGAGAAAGTGTGGGGGGGAGAGAGAAAGTGTGGGGGGGAGAGAGAGAGTGTGCGGGAGAGAGAGAGTGTGTGGGGGAGAGAGAGAGAGTGTGTGGGGGAGAGAGAGAGAGTGTGTGTGGGGGAGAGAGAGAGAGTGTGTGGGGGAGAGAGAGAGAGTGTGTGGGGGAGAGAGCGCGTGGGAGAGAGAGCGCGCGTGGGAGAGAGAGCGAGAGAGCGTGTGTGGGGGAGAGAGAGTGTGTGGGGGAGAGAGAGAGTGTGTGGGGGAGAGAGAGAGAGTGTGGGGGAGAGAGAGAGAGTGTGGGGGAGAGAGAGAGTGTGGGGGAGAGAGAGAGTGTGGGGGAGAGAGAGAGTGTGGGGGAGAGAGAGAGTGTGGGGGAAAGAGAGAGAGTGTGGGTGAGAGAGAGTGTGGGTGGGGAGAGAGTGTGGGTGGGGAGAGAGTGTGGGTGAGAGAGAGAGAGTGTGGGTGGGGAGAGAGTGTGGGGGGGAGAGAGTGTGGGGGGGAGAGAGTGTGGGGGGGAGAGAGTGTGGGGGGGAGAGAGTGTGGGGGAGAGAGAGTGTGGGTGAGAGAGAGAGTGTGGGTGAGAGAGAGAGTGTGGGTGAGAGAGAGAGAGTGTGGGTGAGAGAGAGAGAGTGTGGGTGAGAGAGAGAGCGTGGGGGCGAGAGAGAGTGTGGGGGCGAGAGAGAGAGAGTGTGGGAGAGAGAGAGAGAGTGGGGGAGAGAGAGAGTGTGGGGGAGAGAGAGAGTGTGGGGGAGAGAGAGAGTGTGGGGGAGAGAGAGAGTGTGGGGGAGAGAGAGAGTGTGGGGGAAAGAGAGAGTGTGGGGGAGAGAGAGAGAGTGTGGGGGAGAGAGAGAGAGTGTGGGGGAGAGAGAGAGTGTGGGGGAGAGAGAGAGAGTGTGGGGGAGAGAGAGAGAGTGTGGGGGAGAGAGAGAGAGAGTGTGGGGGGAGAGAGAGAGAGTGTGGGGGGAGAGAGAGAGAGTGTGGGGGAGAGAGAGAGTGTGGGGGAGAGAGAGAGAGTGTGGGGGAGAGAGAGAGTGTGGGGGAGAGAGTGTGGGGGAGAGAGAGTGTGGGGGAGAGAGAGAGTGTGGGGGAGAGAGAAAGTGTGGGGGGGAGAGAGAAAGTGTGGGGGGGAGAGAGAAAGTGTGGGGGGGAGAGAGAAAGTGTGGGGGGGAGAGAGAGTGTGTGCGGGAGAGAGAGAGAGAGTGTGGGGGAGAGAGAGAGAGAGTGTGGGGGAGAGAGAGAGAGTGTGTGGGGGAGAGAGAGAGAGCGTGGGGGAGAGAGCGTGGGAGAGAGAGAGCGCGTGGGAGAGAGAGCGCGCGTGGGAGAGAGTGCGCGTGGGAGAGAGAGAGCGAGAGAGAGTGTGGGGGGAGAGAGAGCGAGTGTGGGGGAGAGAGAGCGAGTGTGGGGGAGAGAGTGTGGGGGAGAGAGAAAGTGTGGGGGGGAGAGAGAAAGTGTGGGGGGGAGAGAGAGAGTGTGCGGGGGAGAGAGAGAGTGTGGGGGAGAGAGAGAGTGTGTGGGGGAGAGAGAGTGTGTGGGGGAGAGAGAGAGTGTGTGGGGGAGAGAGCGCGTGGGAGAGCGCGCGTGGGAGAGAGAGAGCGAGAGAGCGAGAGAGAGAGTGTGTGGGGGAGAGAGAGAGAGTGTGTGGGGGAGAGAGAGAGAGTGTGGGGGAGAGAGAGTGTGTGGGGGAGAGAGAGAGTGTGGGAGAGAGAGTGTGGGGGGGGAGAGAGTGTGGGGGGGGAGAGAGTGTGGGGGGGGAGAGAGTGTGGGGGGGGAGAGAGTGTGGGGGGGAGAGAGGGAGAGAGTGTGGGGGGGAGAGGGAGAGAGTGTGAGGGGGAGAGAGAGAGTGTGGGGGGGGAGAGAGAGAGTGTGGGGGGGAGAGAGTGTGGGGGGGAGAGAGTGTGGGGGGGAGAGGGAGTGAGTGTGGGGGGGAGAGGGAGAGAGTGTGGGGGGGAGAGAGAGTGTGGGGGGAGAGGGAGAGAGTGTGAGGGGGAGAGAGTGTGGGGGGGAGAGAGTGGGGGGGAGAGAGAGAGAGTGTGGGGGAGAGAGAGAGTGTGGGGGGGAGAGAGAGTGTGGGGGGAGACGAGTGTGGGGGGAGAGAGAGAGTGTGGGGGGGAGAGAGAGTGTGGGGGGGAGAGAGAGAGTGTGGGGGGGAGAGAGAGTGGGGGGGAGAGAGTGTGGGGGGGAGAGAGAGAGAGTGTGGGGGGAGAGAGTGTGGGGGGGAGAGAGAGAGAGTGTGGGGGGAGAGAGAGAGTGTGGGGGGAGAGAGAGAGAGTGTGGGGGGAGAGAGAGTGTGGGGGGAGAGAGAGAGAGTGTGGGGGGGAGAGAGAGTGTGGGGGGGAGAGAGTGTGGGGGGGGAGAGAGAGTGTGGGGGGGAGAGAGAGTGTGGGGGGGAGAGAGAGTGTGGGGGGGAGAAAGAGTGTGGGGGGGAGAGAGAGTGTGGGGGTGAGAGAGAGAGTGTGGGGGGGAGAGAGAGTGTGGGGGGGAGAGAGAGAGTGTGGGGGTGAGAGAGAGTGTGGGGGGGAGAGAGAGTGGAGAGACAGAGGGGGGAGACACAGAGGGGAGAAACGGTGGGTGACACACACAGAGGGTGGGTGATACACAGAGAGAGAGAGAGGGTGGGTGACTGACTGGGGCGGGGGTGACTGACTGGGGGGGGTGGCCTGACTGGGGGTGGGGAGGCATGACTGACTGGGGGGGGAGGCATGACGGACTCGGGGGGGGGGGGGGTGACTGACTGGGGGGGGTGGCTGACTGGGGGGGGGGGTGACGGGGTGACTGACTGGGGTGACGGGGTGACTAGAATAAAAGAATAAAACACGATATTAGTGTATCATGTCCACATTGGGGGATTGGGGGGAAAAAAAGGGGAGGGGGGAGTGGGAAGGGGGAGTAGGGGGGTGGGGTAGGAGTGGACGGTGGTGGGATGGATGGTGGGTTCCCACTAACTAATCACAGAATACATAGAATATATGGATCCAGTGACTCACACGGGCTTGTGTGGTGACTCTCCTCAACGCTGACTGGTGTGGGTAAATACAGACTCATATACTGGAGTCTCAGATATACATTAAACTCACACGGCCTGATGTGAGTCCTTGCCCTCAGAGGGTAATGTCCTGTATGGATGGTGTCCTGTTGTTTCAGCAGAGTTGTCCCCCGATGGGTGTGGTGTGTGAGTGTCTCCTCTCCCCGTATCCCAAATGACCAAAAAGCAATGTGCAAACCAAAAGTCAAAATGAATTAAAAGGTCTTTAATGGGTTAACAGTGAAGACATGTGCATACACTATGCATACATGTTGTGGTGCTTAAAAGGTATAAAACAATATATGACACGATAACACAATGAACTAAACAGTATGTGATGTACTGAAGCAAACACAAAAAAGGACTCTCACACTAAACGAATATACAAAATCACTTGCCCAGCATCATCCGCTCAGAGCACTCCTGCACGATCTCCTCCTCCGTTTTTTGCTCCAACTGGCGCGTCCGGCAGCGGAACCGGAAAGGGGGATCTGAACCGGATGTCCTGCAGTGTGCTGGGTCCCTCTGTCAATGAGCTCCGGCAGGGAACTACGCGTTTCGCAATAAGCTTCGTCAGGTTCCTGCCGGATGCTCATTGTGTGCTGCATTTATAGGTGCCCCCATTAGTTTAATTGGAGAAACACCTGGATTAAGGGCATGGTTTAAATTTAGACGGTTATATCTCTTTATAGGAGCTACCTTTGGAAGCCCCTAATGTCAGGGATAGTGAGATGTGCCTGTAAATATAAATAATGGGTTAGATAAGCATATATTAAAATTAGATAAGCATATATTAAAATAAATCAATACATTATAAAAACTACATTTTAAAAAATACTTAGAGATGATCATTGTATTTGTCCTTAGAAGCATTTTAAGTTTAATAAAAAACGGTGGAAATTGGAATTTGATTGGGGTATTTGTGTGATTTGGAATCTTTTAGTTCCTCCGTGTGCAGTATTTTTAAAACCATTCTCTGTTGGTTAAAATCTTTACATATGTAAAACAATAGTGCCACCATGTGGCTGGATGTGAAAATTACCTCAACACTGTCATAACCTAATGGTAAAAGTTAAGCAATCTTGGTAGTGTGGCACACATCCCTTTAAAGTAACTTAAAAATGTGCCAGAGTGTATTACAGCAAAAAATATATTTATGTGACAAAAGTTATAACGAATTACATATTTGACGGAAAAAATATAATATTATTATTATCAAGATGGTTAAAAAACCTTACTGTTTATAGCCACTACATCTGACATAAGGGTAGAACAACCTAGGCACCCAAAATCTTGGTTTCCTCATTCAGCTATCTAAAATGTACCACTCAATATCTCCGTGTTAGTTAAAAGATATTTCAAATGCTGCCACCAAGTGGCCGCATATCGAAATTGCTACTTCAAAACCCTAATATTATCTCTACCACACTGTGGATAGTGCGGTATTCAGTTAAGTGTAGAGTCATTGTTTAAAATATATTGCAAAAGTATATTCCAGCGGATGACGAGAGTATATCAAATATGCATGAGCATGGGTTTACACAGACATTTGATATTAGAAAAATACTTGTATAGGTGATTTCGACGCGGAGCTCTCATGTGGTGAAAATGTTCAAAACGTATAGTCCAGATTCTTCATAACTCCTTTCTAACTTCAATTCATGTTGCAGAGGTTGTCGCGATGGTATGCATCATTTCTGGTCCTCAAGGGTTGGTTCGAGGTAGATTCATATTTGGGACGTGCGCCCTATTGGAGATTGGAGAGGAAGTGGATCAGTGTGTGTTAAAACAAAGAGGTAGATGTAAATGAAATTTAATAAAATAAAATAGTAGATGTTATAGAATAGTAGATGTTTATAAAATATTAAAAAATAAAAGTTGTTTAAAAATTGTTTACAAATGGGGGATTTGGAGCAGATTGATGGGTGTTCAGAGAAAGGCTGCAATGTCTATCTCTACATTGAGGCCTGTGGGTACCAGGCTTTTCAATTTGTAGATCCAAAACGTTTCTTTTCTTGATAGAGATGTCAGTCTGTCGCCTCCCCTCCAATGTGGGGGGACTACTTCAATGCCCCTAAATTCAAGGCCCGACGGATCTCCTTGGTGATGTAGTGCGAAATGCTTAGAGACACTATGTGTCATTAGTTTCCGTCTGATATTCCCTAGGTGTTCCAAAATACGCACCCGCAGGGGTCGACTGGTGCGCCCTACATATTGGAGTCCACAGGGGCAGTTTAAAAGGTAGACTACGAATTCTGATTTGCAATTAATGAAGCTGCCGGTTTTGAACTGTTCTCCTGTTGTATTAGAGCTGAACTGAATTTTTTCCTTACTTCCCTGTTTGCATGCTTTGCATGTATTACATCTATGGAAACCTTTGGCTGTTTGTAGCCAGTTTGAGTCCTGGCCTGTTGTTCTATTCTCCATTCTAAAGAGGCTTGGTGCTAACTTTCTTTTGATGTTATCTGCCCTTTTATAGATGACTTTCGGTTTTTCTGGGAGGTACTCTTTCAGGGTGGGGTCTCCCTGTAGGAGATGCCAGTGTTTATTCAGGATCTGTTGTATGCTTCCTGCATCCTGACTAAACTGTGTTAAGAAAGCGATGCTGAACTCTTCTTTGGGTTTAGGTGGATTAGTTTTAAGGATTTCAATACGTTCGAGCTCCCCTACTTCTCTTATTGCTATATCCATCTTATCGTTATCATAGTTTTTAGCAATGAAACGCTTCTTAAGAATATTGGATTGTTCCCTATAAATATGGTCATCGCTACAGTTTCTCCTAATTCGACGAAACTGTCCTGGGGGTATGTTCTTTAACCATTTTTTGTGGTGGCAGCTAGTGTTAAGTAGGTAGTTGTTACAGTCCACTTTTTTGAAGAAAGTTTTAGTCTTTAGTTTGGTGTCTTCTATGTAAATAGTAAGGTCTAAGAAGTCTACCGTGTTATTTCCTATGCAAGTTGTAAAAGCCAAGTTCCTCTCATTAGTATTAATATAGTTTAAGAAATGGTTCAAGTTTTCACTACTACCTTTCCAGATGAAAAACACATCATCGATGTATCTTCGCCATAGCACGAGATCCGCACCAAATTCATGCTCTGACCAGATGGTATCAGTCTCCCAATTGTCCATGAACAGATTGGCATAACTTGGTGCGAATTTCGTACTCATCGCTGTGCCACATTTTTGTAGGAAATATGTTCCATCAAATTTAAAAAGGTTATGCTTCAGAATAAAATTGATACTTTCTAAAATGAAGCGTCTTTGTTCTATTTTAACAGTTGGGTCTTTTGTTAATGTCCTATTGATGGCTTCAATTCCATCGTCGTGTTTTATGGATGTGTATAATGAAGTTACATCACAAGTGCAGATTTTGTAGTCATCTTGCCAAATTACCTGTTCTAATACATTAAGAATTTGCGTGGTATCTCTTAGATAGGACCGCATCTCCGCAACATATGGTTGTAGAAAACCATCTATATATTCCGATAGTCGCGACGTGAGTGAGCCTATCCCAGAGATGATGGGTCTCCCTGGTGGTGCTTTAATATCCTTATGTATTTTGGGTAAAAAATAAAATATCGGCATAACTGGGAATTTTATATTTAAATAGTCGTATTCTTTTTCATTTAGGACTCCTGTTGTACTGCCTTTGTCTAGTAGGGTGAGGAATTCTATACAGAATTCTTTATGCGGATTCGTCTTAAGACGTGCATAGGTGATGTCGTCAGATAATATCCTCTCTGCTTCTCCCTTATAATATTCAGTGTCCATAATGACAACCCCCCCCCCCTTTGTCTGCTTGTTTTAATATGATATCCTTATCTTTCTCTAAGTTTTGCAAAGCGATTTTCTCTTTTAGTGTTAAATTGTTCTTCGTTATCTTTGTCGTACCTGAGGTCAGTTTGTCAAAGTCTTCCTGGATTTTTTGGTGGAACACTTCTAGATTATGGCCTTTTGCCCAGCTAGGATAGAATTTGGACTTGTTTTTAAGATTTGAATGTTTAAAATCACTCTCTATGTTTATGTTCGTATCATTACTTACTATCTCCCTAGTTTGTGCGTCTTTGGAAAGAATTTTTTTTTTAAGCGTAAGCTGTCTGATGTATTTGTGTGCGTCTATATACAGATTAAAACTATTCGCCTTAGCAACTGGCGCGAAATTCAGCCCCTTTTTTATAAGCTTACATTCATCTATGTTGAGTTCTTTTTTACTTAGATTAAATATATTGTTTACATCGCTGCTCTTTTCCTGTGTCCTTCTTCCTCCCCGCTTTCCTCGTGTGGTCTTTTTCTGAGTTTTGTGTTTGGTGTTTCTATTTCTTTCTGTTCTTCTACCACTAGAGTGCGATTCTGGGTGGCTATTGGTGGTGGTTTTGCTACTTGGGCCTGTTCTAAAAAATGACCTGTATGTGGTCTGGGTGATCGTTGTTCTCTCACGTGACCTTGCTCCTTATCATGTCTTTCTCTGTATGTTTGCCTCTGTTCCCTGTAAGGTGATTTGCGTTCCCGTCTTGGGCTCTGGTCCCTATATTGTTTGTGGGGTGACCGGTAGTGTCTCCTTTGGCTTTCTTCTCTCTCATAGCGTCTCTCTCTGTATTCCCGATTTGACCCATAGTGTTTGTAAGGTGATCTGTGGTCCCTATCTCTGCTCCTTTCTTTCTCATACCTGCTATCACGTTCAAGTGGTGATCTAGTTCTGTAGTTATATGTTGTTGGCTTAGCAGTGTGATACCTTTCGTGATACTCTTTTGCTTTAGAATAGTATTTATTGTCCTGCCAATGTTCTTCTCTGTTTCTATCATTTTTCTTTGCCTCGTCCCTTTTGTGGCTTCCTGTGTCTTCAATAGTGTGCGTTTTAGTTTCTTTATTCTCTCTAGGGGTTTCTAGGACACCCGCCTCCTGCCTTCTTGGTGGAATTTGTCTAGCCTCTTTATTAAATGATACATTCTTATTGTTTTCATATTTGGGATAGTTCTTATGCCTCTCTGGATTCGTTGGATAGCTTAATGTGTTGGATCTTGAATTCTGGTTTTTATTACTATCTTCTCTACTCCTATATTCGAACATTTTCCTATCCCTTGGGGTGCTAGGTGGGACTAGTGAGACCCGTTGCCATTTGGGGTTTGACCCCACTACATAATCTTCCTCGTCTCGTCTGAATTTTTTGTTCTTTGACTCTATCAGGTTTTTTTCTATGGCGTCTATTTCATCCGCTAGTTTTCTGTCCCTTCTTATGAAGGTGGGATTATCTATAGAGGTTTCTAATCTTTTCTGAATTAGTGTGACTTCTCGGTCAATTTCTATTAGTGTCTTTGTATGGTGTTTAATGATAAGTTTCATTAAAGTGAATGAACAGGCATCCATAGCTTCCTCCCATTGTACATTGTATTCTACATCTGCTAATTCAAAGGATGATTTTTTATCAAACCGTAAACCCCTAGGAATACGTTTGATGTCAATGTATTTTTCTAGGTAGACTTTGTCCCAGACCTTTTTGGTCTCCTTCTTAAGTAAATTCTCTAGTTTATCGAATTCATTATTTATTGTTTCTAAGTCTCCCATTTCCGCTGACTCAATTTCTCTCATTTTGTTCTCTATGTTGTTACTTCTAAAAATTCTTTTTGTGAAAACACTCCCCTTGATTTCGACCATATCTTCTATCTCTATGGTTGCTACTTCCATGTTGAGATTTCTAATGTGGGGTGCTGCCACCAGGATGGGATTAGAGAAGTCTGGAGGTTATTTGGACTGGGGCGCTCCCTAAATTTTGTGGCTTAAAAAGTTGTTGTAACGCCTTACTCTGTTAAAAAATGATAAAATACTGTATAAAATATGATTTTGGTGTTTGTGGTGCAAAAGGGTGTGTAGAAAAACATATACTGGCCCTTTTAGTTGATTTTGTGGTTGCTGCTTGACCTTGGAGAAGGGAATCCCGTGTCCTTCTCAGCGTGGCAGTAGTGGTGTGAAGATGGTCAGCGCGAACCTCGTGGACCTCACGGATATAGTGGATCCGGATGCAGTATTAAGACAAGAATAAAAGAATAAAACACGATATTAGTGTATCATGTCCACATTGGGGGATTGGGGGGAAAAAAAGGGGAGGGGGGGGAGTGGGAAGGGGGAGTAGGGGGGTGGGGTAGGAGTGGACGGTGGTGGGATGGATGGTGGGTTCCCACTAACTAATCACAGAATACATAGAATATATGGATCCAGTGACTCACACGGGCTTGTGTGGTGTCTCTCCCTCAACGCTGACTGGTGTGGGTAAATACAGACTCATATACTGGAGTCTCAGATATACATTAAACTCACACGGCCTGATGTGAGTCCTTGCCCTCAGAGGGTAATGTCCTGTATGGATGGTGTCCTGTTGTTTCAGCAGAGTTGTCCCCCGATGGGTGTGGTGTGTGTGTGTCTCCTCTCCCCGTATCCCAAATGACCAAAAAGCAATGTGCAAACCAAAAGTCAAAATGAATTAAAATGTCTTTAATGGGTTAACAGTGAAGACATGTGCATACACTATGCATACATGTTGTGGTGCTTAAAAGGTATAAAACAATATGACACGATAACACAACGAACTAAACAGTATGTGATGTACTGAAGCAAACACAAAAAAGGACTCTCACACTAAACGAATATACAAAATCACTTGCCCAGCATCATCCGCTCAGAGCACTCCTGCACGATCTCCTCCTCCGTTTTTTGCTCCAACTGATGCGTCCGGCAGCGGAACCGGAAAGGGGGATCTAAACCGGATGTCCTGCAGTGTGCTGGGTCCCTCTGTCAATGAGCTCCGGCAGGGAACTACGCGTTTCGCAATAAGCTTCGTCAGGTTCCTGCCGGATGCTCATTGTGTGCTGCATTTATAGGTGCCCCCATTAGTTTAATTGGAGAAACACCTGGATTAAGGGCATGGTTTAAATTTAGACGGTTATATCTCTTTATAGGAGCTACCTTTGGAAGCCCCTAATGTCAGGGATAGTGAGATGTGCCTGTAAATATAAATAATGGGTTAGATAAGCATATATTAAAATTAGATAAGCATATATTAAAATAAATCAATACATTATAAAAACTACATTTTAAAAAATACTTAGAGATGATCATTGTATTTGTCCTTAGAAGCATTTTAAGTTTAATAAAAAACGGTGGAAATTGGAATTTGATTGGGGTATTTGTGTGATTTGGAATCTTTTAGTTCCTCCGTGTGCAGTATTTTTAAAACCATTCTCTGTTGGTTAAAATCTTTACATATGTAATACAATAGTGCCACCATGTGGCTGGATGTGAAAATTACCTCAACACTGTCATAACCTAATGGTAAAAGTTAAGCAATCTTGGTAGTGTGGCACACATCCCTTTAAAGTAACTTAAAAATGTGCCAGAGTGTATTACAGCAAAAAATATATTTATGTGACAAAAGTTATAACGAATTACATATTTGACGGAAAAAATATAATATTATTATTATCAAGATGGTTAAAAAACCTTACTGTTTATAGCCACTACATCTGACATAAGGGTAGAACAACCTAGGCACCCAAAATCTTGGTTTCCTCATTCAGCTATCTAAAATGTACCACTCAATATCTCCGTGTTAGTTAAAAGATATTTCAAATGCTGCCACCAAGTGGCCGCATATCGAAATTGCTACTTCAAAACCCTAATATTATCTCTACCACACTGTGGATAGTGCGGTATTCAGTTAAGTGTAGAGTCATTGTTTAAAATATATTGCAAAAGTATATTCCAGCGGATGACGAGAGTATATCAAATATGCATGAGCATGGGTTTACACAGACATTTGATATTAGAAAAATACTTGTATAGGTGATTTCGAAGCGGAGCTCTCATGTGGTGAAAATGTTCAAAATGTTCAAAACGTATAGTCCAGATTCTTCATAACTCCTTTCTAACTTCAATTCATGTTGCAGAGGTTGTCGCGATGGTATGCATCATTTCTGGTCCTCAAGGGTTGGTTCGAGGTAGATTCATATTTGGGACGTGCGCCCTATTGGAGATTGGAGAGGAAGTGGATCAGTGTGTGTTAAAACAAAGAGGTAGATGTAAATGAAATTTAATAAAATAAAATAGTAGATGTTATAGAATAGTAGATGTTTATAAAATATTAAAAAATAAAAGTTGTTTAAAAATTGTTTACAAATGGGGGATTTGGAGCAGATTGATGGGTGTTCAGAGAAAGGCTGCAATGTCTATCTCTACATTGAGGCCTGTGGGTACCAGGCTTTTCAATTTGTAGATCCAAAACGTTTCTTTTCTTGATAGAGATGTCAGTCTGTCGCCTCCCCTCCAATGTGGGGGGACTACTTCAATGCCCCTAAATTCAAGGCCCGACGGATCTCCTTGGTGATGTAGTGCGAAATGCTTAGAGACACTATGTGTCATTAGTTTCCGTCTGATATTCCCTTATATTCCCGTATATTCGTTTAGTGTGAGAGTCCTTTTTTGTGTTTGCTTCAGTACATCACATTGTGTTATCGTGTCATATATTGTTTTATACCTTTTAAGCACCACAACATGTATGCATAGTGTATGCACATGTCTTCACTGTTAACCCATTAAAGACCTTTTAATTCATTTTGACTTTTGGTTTGCACATTTCTTTTTGGTCATTTGGGATACGGGGAGAGGAGACACTCACACACCACACCCATCGGGGGACAACTCTGCTGAAACAACAGGACACCATCCATACAGGACATTACCCTCTGAGGGCAAGGACTCACATCAGGCCGTGTGAGTTTAATGTATATCTGAGACTCCAGTATATGAGTCTGTATTTACCCACACCAGTCAGCGTTGAGGGAGAGACACCACACAAGCCCGTGTGAGTCACTGGATCCATATATTCTATGCATTCTGTGATTAGTTAGTGGGAACCCACCATCCATCCCACAACCGTCCACTCCTACCCCACCCCTCTACTCCCCCTTCCCACTCCCCCCCTCCCCTTTTTTTCCCCCCAATCCCCCAATGTGGACATGATACACTAATATCGTGTTTTATTCTTTTATTCTTGTCTTAATACTGCATCCGGATCCACTATATCCGTGAAGTCCACGAGGTTCGCGCTGACCATCTTCACACCACTACTGCCACGCTGAGAAGGACACGGGATTCCCTTCTCCAAGGTCAAGCAGCAACCACAAAATCAACTAAAAGGGCCAGTATATGTTTTTCTACACACCCTTTTGCACCACAAACACCAAAATCATATTTTATATTTTATCATTTTTTAACAGAGTAAGGCGTTACAACAACTTTTTAAGCCACAAAATTTAGGGAGCGCCCCAGTCCAAATAACCTCCAGACTTCTCTAATCCCATCCTGGTGGCAGCACCCCACATTAGAAATCTCAACATGGAAGTAGCAACCATAGAGATAGAAGATATGGTCGAAATCAAGGAGAGTGTTTTCACAAAAAGAATTTTTAGAAGTAACAACATAGAGAACAAAATGAGAGAAATTGAGTCAGCGGAAATGGGAGACTTAGAAACAATAAATAATGAATTCGATAAACTAGAGAATTTACTTAAGAAGGAGACCAAAAAGGTCTGGGACAAAGTCTACCTAGAAAAATACATTGACATCAAACGTATTCCTAGGGGTTTACGGTTTGATAAAAAATCATCCTTTGAATTAGCAGATGTAGAATACAATGTACAATGGGAGGAAGCTATGGATGCCTGTTCATTCACTTTAATGAAACTTATCATTAAACACCATACAAAGACACTAATAGAAATTGACCGAGAAGTCACACTAATTCAGAAAAGATTAGAAACCTCTATAGATAATCCCACCTTCATAAGTAGGGACAGAAAACTAGCGGATGAAATAGACGCCATAGAAAAAAACCTGATAGAGTCAAAGAACAAAAAATTCAGACGAGACGAGGAAGATTATGTAGTGGGGTCAAACCCCAAATGGCAACGGATCTCACTAGTCCCACCTAGCACCCCAAGGGATAGGAAAATGTTCGAATATAGGAGTAGAGAAGATAGTAATAAAAACCAGAATTCAAGATCCAACACATTAAGCTATCCAACGAATCCAGAGAGGCATAAGAACTATCCCAAATATGAAAACAATAAGAATGTATCATTTAATAAAGAGGCTAGACAAATTCCACCAAGAAGGCAGGAGGCGGGTGCCCTAGAAACCCCTAGAGAGAATAAAGAAACTAAAACGCACACTATTGAAGACACAGGAAGCCACAAAAGGGACGAGGCAAAGAAAAATGATAGAGACAGAGAAGAACATTGGCAGGACAATAAATACTATTCTAAAGCAAAAGAGTATCACGAAAGGTATCACACTGCTAAGCCAACAACATATAACTACAGAACTAGATCACCACTTGAACGTGATAGCAGGTATGATAAAGAAAGGAGCAGAGATAGGGACCACAGATCACCTTACAAACACTATGGGTCAAATCGGGAATACAGAGAGAGACACTATGAGAGAAGAAAGCCAAAGGAGACACTACCGGTCACCCCACAAACAATATAGGGACCAGAGCCCAAGACGGGAACGCAAATCACCTTACAGGGAACAGAGGCAAACATACAGAGAAAGACATGATAAGGAGCAAGGTCACGTGAGAGAACAACGATCACCCAGACCACATACAGGTCATTTTTTAGAACAGGCCCAAGTAGCAAAACCACCACCAATAGCCACCCAGAATCGCACTCTAGTGGTAGAAGAACAGAAAGAAATAGAAACACCAAACACAAAACTCAGAAAAAGACCACACGAGGAAAGCGGGGAGGAAGAAGGACACAGGAAAAGAGCAGCGATGTAAACAATACTGTATATTTAATCTAAGTAAAAAAGAACTCAACATAGATGAATGTAAGCTTATAAAAAAGGGGCTGAATTTCGCGCCAGTTGCTAAGGCGAATAGTTTTAATCTGTATATAGACGCACACAAATACATCAGACAGCTTACGCTTAAAAAAAAAATTCTTTCCAAAGACGCACAAACTAGGGAGATAGTAAGTAATGATACGAACATAAACATAGAGAGTGATTTTAAACATTCAAATCTTAAAAACAAGTCCAAATTCTATCCTAGCTGGGCAAAAGGCCATAATCTAGAAGTGTTCCACCAAAAAATCCAGGAAGACTTTGACAAACTGACCTCAGGTACGACAAAGATAACGAAGAACAATTTAACACTAAAAGAGAAAATCGCTTTGCAAAACTTAGAGAAAGATAAGGATATCATATTAAAACAAGCAGACAAAGGGGGGGGGGGGGTTGTCATTATGGACACTGAATATTATAAGGGAGAAGCAGAGAGGATATTATCTGACGACATCACCTATGCACGTCTTAAGACGAATCCGCATAAAGAATTCTGTATAGAATTCCTCACCCTACTAGACAAAGGCAGTACAACAGGAGTCCTAAATGAAAAAGAATACGACTATTTAAATATAAAATTCCCAGTTATGCCGATATTTTATTTTTTACCCAAAATACATAAGGATATTAAAGCACCACCAGGGAGACCCATCATCTCTGGGATAGGCTCACTCACGTCGCGACTATCGGAATATATAGATGGTTTTCTACAACCATATGTTGCAGAGATGCGGTCCTATCTAAGAGATACCACGCAAATTCTTAATGTATTAGAACAGGTAATTTGGCAAGATGACTACAAAATCTGCACTTGTGATGTAACTTCATTATACACATCCATAAAACACGACGATGGAATTGAAGCCATCAATAGGACATTAACAAAAGACCCAACTGTTAAAATAGAACAAAGACGCTTCATTTTAGAAAGTATCAATTTTATTCTGAAGCATAACCTTTTTAAATTTGATGGAACATATTTCCTACAAAAATGTGGCACAGCGATGAGTACGAAATTCGCACCAAGTTATGCCAATCTGTTCATGGACAATTGGGAGACTGATACCATCTGGTCAGAGCATGAATTTGGTGCGGATCTCGTGCTATGGCGAAGATACATCGATGATGTGTTTTTCATCTGGAAAGGTAGTAGTGAAAACTTGAACCATTTCTTAAACTATATTAATACTAATGAGAGGAACTTGGCTTTTACAACTTGCATAGGAAATAACACGGTAGACTTCTTAGACCTTACTATTTACATAGAAGACACCAAACTAAAGACTAAAACTTTCTTCAAAAAAGTGGACTGTAACAACTACCTACTTAACACTAGCTGCCACCACAAAAAATGGTTAAAGAACATACCCCCAGGACAGTTTCGTCGAATTAGGAGAAACTGTAGCGATGACCATATTTATAGGGAACAATCCAATATTCTTAAGAAGCGTTTCATTGCTAAAAACTATGATAACGATAAGATGGATATAGCAATAAGAGAAAAGTAGGGGAGCTCGAACGTAGTGAAATCCTTAAAACTAATCCACCTAAGCCCAAAGAAGAGTTCAGCATCGCTTTCTTAACACAGTTTAGTCAGGATGCAGGAAGCATACAACAGATCCTGAATAAACACTGGCATCTCCTACAGGGAGACCCCACCCTGAAAGAGTACCTCCCAGAAAAACTGAAAGTCATCTATAAAAGGGCAGATAACATCAAAAGAAAGTTAGCACCAAGCCTCTTTAGAATGGAGAATAGAACAACAGGCCAGGACTCAAACTGGCTACAAACAGCCAAAGGTTTCCATAGATGTAATACATGCAAAGCATGCAAACAGGGAAGTAAGGAAACAATTCAGTTCAGCTCTAATACAACAGGAGAACAGTTCAAAACCGGCAGCTTCATTAATTGCAAATCAGAATTCGTAGTCTACCTTTTAAACTGCCCCTGTGGACTCTAATATGTAGGGCGCACCAGTCGACCCCTGCGGGTGCGTATTTTGGAACACCTAGGGAATATCAGACGGAAACTAATGACACATAGTGTCTCTAAGCATTTCGCACTACATCACCAAGGAGATCCGTCGGGCCTTGAATTTAGGGGCATTGAAGTAGTCCCCCCACATTGGAGGGGAGGCGACAGACTGACATCTCTATCAAGAAAAGAAACGTTTTGGATCTACAAATTGAAAAGCCTGGTACCCACAGGCCTCAATGTAGAGATAGACATTGCAGCCTTTCTCTGAACACCCATCAATCTGCTCCAAATCCCCCATTTGTAAACAATTTTTAAACAACTTTTATTTTTTAATATTTTATAAACATCTACTATTCTATAACATCTACTATTTTATTTTATTAAATTTCATTTACATCTACCTCTTTGTTTTAACACACACTGATCCACTTCCTCTCCAATCTCCAATAGGGCGCACGTCCCAAATATGAATCTACCTCGAACCAACCCTTGAGGACCAGAAATGATGCATACCATCGCGACAACCTCTGCAACATGAATTGAAGTTAGAAAGGAGTTATGAAGAATCTGGACTATACGTTTTGAACATTTTCACCACATGAGAGCTCCGCGTCGAAATCACCTATACAAGTATTTTTCTAATATCAAATGTCTGTGTAAACCCATGCTCATGCATATTTGATATACTCTCGTCATCCGCTGGAATATACTTTTGCAATATATTTTAAACAATGACTCTACACTTAACTGAATACCGCACTATCCACAGTGTGGTAGAGATAATATTAGGGTTTTGAAGTAGCAATTTCGATATGCGGCCACTTGGTGGCAGCATTGTATTACAAATGAAATATCTTTTAACTAACACGGAGATATTGAGTGGTACATTTTAGATAGCTGAATGAGGAAACCAAGATTTTGGGTGCCTAGGTTGTTCTACCCTTATGTCAGATGTAGTGGCTATAAACAGTAAGGTTTTTTAACCATCTTGATAATAATAATATTATATTTTTTCCGTCAAATATGTAATTCGTTATAACTTTTGTCACATAAATATATTTTTTGCTGTAATACACTCTGGCACATTTTTAAGTTACTTTAAAGGGATGTGTGCCACACTACCAAGATTGCTTAACTTTTACCATTAGGTTATGACAGTGTTGAGGTAATTTTCACATCCAGCCACATGGTGGCACTATTGTATTACATATGTAAAGATTTTAACCAACAGAGAATGGTTTTAAAAATACTGCACACGGAGGAACTAAAAGATTCCAAATCACACAAATACCCCAATCAAATTCCAATTTCAACCGTTTTTTATTAAACTTAAAATGCTTCTAAGGACAAATACAATGATCATCTCTAAGTATTTTTTAAAATGTAGTTTTTATAATGTATTGATTTATTTTAATATATGCTTATCTAATTTTAATATATGCTTATCTAACCCATTATTTATATTTACAGGCACATCTCACTATCCCTGACATTAGGGGCTTCCAAAGGTAGCTCCTATAAAGAGATATAACCGTCTAAATTTAAACCATGCCCTTAATCCAGGTGTTTCTCCAATTAAACTAATGGGGGCACCTATAAATGCAGCACACAATGAGCATCCGGCAGGAACCTGACGAAGCTTATTGCGAAACGCGTAGTTCCCTGCCGGAGCTCATTGACAGAGGGACCCAGCACACTGCAGGACATCCGGTTCAGATCCCCCTTTCCGGTTCCGCTGCCGGACGCGCCAGTTGGAGCAAAAAACGGAGGAGGAGATCGTGCAGGAGTGCTCTGAGCGGATGATGCTGGGCAAGTGATTTTGTATATTCGTTTAGTGTGAGAGTCCTTTTTTGTGTTTGCTTCAGTACATCACATACTGTTTAGTTCATTGTGTTATCGTGTCATATATTGTTTTATACCTTTTAAGCACCACAACATGTATGCATAGTGTATGCACATGTCTTCACTGTTAACCCATTAAAGACCTTTTAATTCATTTTGACTTTTGGTTTGCACATTGCTTTTTGGTCATTTGGGATACGGGGAGAGGAGACACTCACACACCACACCCATCGGGGGACAACTCTGCTGAAACAACAGGACACCATCCATACAGGACATTACCCTCTGAGGGCAAGGACTCACATCAGGCCGTGTGAGTTTAATGTATATCTGAGACTCCAGTATATGAGTCTGTATTTACCCACACCAGTCAGCGTTGAGGGAGAGACACCACACAAGCCCGTGTGAGTCACTGGATCCATATATTCTATGTATTCTGTGATTAGTTAGTGGGAACCCACCATCCATCCCACCACCGTCCACTCCTACCCCACCCCCCTACTCCCCCTTCCCACTCCCCCCCTCCCCTTTTTTTCCCCCCAATCCCCCAATGTGGACATGATACACTAATATCGTGTTTTATTCTTTTATTCTTGTCTTAATACTGCATCCGGATTCACTATATCCGTGAGGTCCACGAGGTTCGCGCTGACCATCTTCACACCACTACTGCCACGCTGAGAAGGACACGGGATTCCCTTCTCCAAGGTCAAGCAGCAACCACAAAATCAACTAAAAGGGCCAGTATATGTTTTTCTACACACCCTTTTGCACCACAAACACCAAAATCATATTTTATATTTTATCATTTTTTAACAGAGTAAGGCGTTACAACAACTTTTTAAGCCACAAAATTTAGGGAGCGCCCCAGTCCAAATAACCTCCGTGACGGGGTGACTGACTGGGGTGACACACACACACACACACTCTCCCATGCATGCATGCACACACATACACACACTCTCCCATGCATGCACATGCACACACACACACACACACACACACACACACACACACGACAGGGGGTAGAAGAGGAAAGGCCGCACGACCGAGCACCACCACTGACCCGCTCGCTCCCCCCCCCCCCGCGACCATCTCCCGCCCTGCGCGGACAGCCACGGGACAGTGGAGAAGCGGAGACAAAGTAGGTAAGGGGGGAAAACCCCCGCTACCATCTCCAGCCCCGCGCGGGGATCAGGCGAAGCGGCGCGGGAAGCCGGGGTAAGCGGGGAACACCCCCACTACCATCACCCGCCCCCCAAGGGTATCGCGGGAAGCCGGGGTAAGTGGGGAAGCCCCCCACTACCATCACCCGCCCCCCAAGGGTATCGCGGGGAACATCCCCACTACCATCACCAGCCCCGCGCGGGTATCGCGGGAAGCCGGGGAACACCCACTACCATCACCCAGGGATCGGGGGAGGCCGGGGGGGGGGGGGGAGAAGGGGGGGGACACCTCTGCCCCGCGCGGGAAGCTGGGGTAAGCGGGGGCCGGGGAGAGAAGGGGGAACACCCACGCTACCATATCCAGCCACGCGCGGTTATCGGGGGTTGGGGGGAGAAAGGGGGAACTGCAGGAGGCAGGGAAGGAGCAGAGGGGATGGAGGATTGGAGAGTACTTACGCTCGTACTCTCCAACAGATCTCCGGCCAGAAAAAATGGCCATACGTTGGGGGCCGGCTCATATAGAGCCTGGCCACGCGCCCACAAAGCCTGGGAGCGCGCGCCAATCAGCAGTCAGGTAGGGGGAGTTTTTTTTTTTTTTTTTTGTTTCAGGCAGCTAGAGCGGGAAAATTTCAGCGCGAGCAGGGAAATTTAAAAAAATAAACACGTGTGCTGCTTGGGCCAATATTTACTCGCCCAGGGGTTAAATCCACCCGCCCCGGGCGTGTAAATGTATAGGATTGTCGAACACTGTATATATATATATATATATGTGTGTGTGCGTGTGCGTGTGCGTGTGTGTGTGCTTGTGTGTGTGTGTATGTGTGTGTGTGTATGTGTGTGTGTGTGTGCGTTTGTGTGTGTGTATGAGCAGAGCAGTGACGTCACCAGCTCCCCAAGCAGGAGCGCCGGGTGTCCTGGCTATTTCGCAAGCTCACGCGGGGAGTGCTGCGGGCAAGTTGAGCGCGCTTCAAAGTCTCTTTTTTTTCCACTCTTTCGCCAGCACACATAGTTTTTATTCTTGACAGTATTAGATTTTCACTTACGCACAATTATTTTTTCTTTGACCAGCAGTATTATCTCCAAACACGTGGGACAGCTATGGGGACATCCTTTGCCCCCTCCTACGCCAACTTGTTCATGGGTTGGTGGGAGATGTCCCACGTGTTTGGAGATTCCAATCCCTTCAGGCGTCATGTGGTGTTTTACAAACGCTACATTGACGACCTGATTTTGATCTGGAGTGGTGGGGAGGAAGACCTTTTGAGGTTCTTTGAATACCTGGCAGACAATACTCTCAACTTGAAATTTACTCACACATATAATAAAAACCACATTTACTTTCTAGATTTAAATTTATATGTGGATATGGAGTATAATATTCAATCAGACATCTATAGAAAGGAGAATGCCAGGAACTCATTACTTCATTATAACAGTTGTCACGCACGCCCTCTGGTTAAGGGCATTCCAAAGGGGCAGTTCCTGCGATTACGCCGTAACTGCTCCACATTGGAGGCCTTTATCCACAGGGCGAAAGAGATGAGGAGGAGGTTCCTGTCGAGGGGATACGATGGTGCAGACCTTGATCAGGCATATCAGCATGCACTGAATATGGATAGGAATACCCTCACCAACATAGCAGCCAACAGTACCCAGATAGATACACAGGCCGAGAACACAGAAGCGCCATTCTTTATTACAAACTATAGCGAACAAGCAAACTCAATTAAAACCATCATACGCAAACATTGGGCCACACTTTCACTAGACCCTTTACTAAATAAAATGGCATGTGTGGGACCCAAAATAGTGTTCCGTAGAGCAGCTACGCTAGGGAATCTTCTGTCACCCAGTTTGCTGAAAACTACTAATACTAACCAGAATAAACTGTCTTTCTTTCCAAAATTGATTGGATCATTTAAATGTGGGCACTGTAAGATTTGTCCCAAAATGAAGAAAGTTAAACATTTCACTGATAAACTTGAAACACGGAAATATCAGATAAAAACCTTTATGTCATGTCAGACCAATTATGTCATATACTTGTTACAATGCGGATGTAAAAAAACAGTATGTGGGGCTTACCAGTAGAGCCTTAAAAATTCGCATTCTAGAACACTTAAGGCTCATCAAGAATTCAGACATGACACATCCGGTCCCAATCCACTTTAACAACTGTCCATTGGGTTCTGTGGACAATTTCAGTTGTTGCGCTATAGAACATGTAGTCCTCCCCCCTCGGGGAGGGGATAGAATCAAGCTCCCACACCAAAGGGAGGCGCACTGGATCCACACATTAAACACATTACAACCCAGTGGACTTAATGTGGATTGGGATCTACGATGTTTTCTTTAAGAGATATATAAGAGTGTTATACGTGGAATGCAGATATGTACATATTATGGTCTTCTTTAGAACAGAACGTCTATTGTGTATTTCTGATTTATTCTCTGCACTGTCCCTCCCTTAGCCTTTCCCCCTCCCCTCCCCCCTCCTCTCCCCCCCCCTCTCTTTCCCTCCCTCACACTTCTCATCCCCCCCCCCCTTCCATACCTCCCCCCCCTCCTCTTTTCCCTCCCTTCTCTCCCCCCCCCCTTTTACCCTTGTTTCTCTCCCTTTCCCACCTACCTTCCCTTGATTCACTGGTCTATAAGTCACAAATATGTCTAAATAAAGCATTAGGAAGCCCCTATATGTATGACTGACTAATCGGTATATAACTTGGGTTATTGTGAATCTAGTGTTGAGTATATTCCACTTGCAGTGTTTGCAACAGCTTTTTATGTTTATTCATATACCTGGAATGTGCTGCCAAATAGTCTTATCATTTGGCTACTGTGTATGTCTGAATATATAATTTAGATGCTCTCTGTGCATATAATATGTTTATAGTGAGCTGCACAGACATTAAATACTTTAAATAGCATGATATTAGCTAACAGGCATATAGCACTGAAGGGGTTAAAGTTTTAATGCCGCTTTCGCGGGCTTTTAGGTATTTAAGAGGCTGTCACCACTTCTCCCCACTCCAAGACGAAGCCCTCTGCGTAAGGGTGAAACGCGTTGAGGGGGAGATGCTGGTGTAGCCCTGGTGTGTGTCAAATAAAGTTATGTTGAACTAGTCATCCGGGAGCCTTTCATTGGACATGCGCAGTTGCGCCGCACTTCTATCCATTTTCTTTTTTTTAAAGCCTGGGTGAAAACTAAACTCGGCAAGCACAGCGCGGTCAGCACGCTCAGCGCTAGCGTGGCCGCAGCCTAAGTGATGAGTAAAATACTTTCCCGCAGCTCCTGCGCTGACTCGCTTGCTACATACAGTTGCTTGCTTGCTGGATAGCGCAGTTGTGGGGATAATAATGCCGCGGCCGTGGGTTTGATCCCCACACCGGCCATTCTGCAGCTTTCTTTGCATTTGTTCTGTGTTTTATAAAAGATTATGAGGATGTAAAAGTTTAAATTGATAAACATACCATGAATCGCTCCCTAGGGTCGTCTCAATCAGCGCTGCTCCCTTCCCCCGTTACCACATGAGAACGCTGGGAAATTAAGGGATTTATAGCAGTATAGTGAAATATTAGGAACATTTTGTATGGAGCAGAATAATTAGCACAGGGAAAATAACAAGAAAATAAAGTCCATCATAAGCACAATTATTCACATATTTAATCTACATTCTTAGGCCGCGCTTATAGTACTGGCGACGTCGGCCGAAAACAGAAGCATTGCTGCCGCGTGCACTTATAGTGACATTGTCACGTGAACAAATCAAATTGCCGGAATCCCGCACTGCCACCGCCCGGCGAAACATATCTTTCGCCGGTGGCGACAGCGTCGTCACCCGTCGTGTCGCCATCGACGGCACTATAGGCACAGCCTTAATCATTTTTTCTCTCCCTTACTGAGCCTCTCTCTCCCCATCACTGTGCCTCTCCCGCTCCCCCCTCCTGTCCACTGTCCGTCCCCCCCTCCTCTCCCCCCCCCCTCATAGCTGGAAATTTAGCTCACGTGCAACGCCGGGTCTACACACACACACACACACACACACACACACACACACACACACACACACACACACACACACACACACACACACACACACACACACACACACACACACACACACACACACACACACACACACACACACACACACACACACACACACACACGACATTGTTTATTCAGTTCTTATCCCTTAACCAGCTTCTTCACTAGTAGTTTGGTTCCAGTTCTTATATTTCTCATTATGGGCTTTTAAATGTCTGTTACATTGTATATACAGCTAAACCCCGTTATAACGCGCCTCGTTATACCGCGATTCGGTTATAACGCGGTTTTCCCGTGGCTCCCGTTTTTTTTTAAAAAAAAAAAAAAAAAAAAAAAATTTTTTTAAAAAAAATTTTTTACATTTTTTTTTTTGCACACTGCACACACTCACTGCACACACACTGCTCATTGCTCACACTGCCACACTGCACACACACTGCACACTGCACACACACTGCTCATTGCTCACACTGACACACTGCACACACTCACTGCACACACACTGCTCATTGCTCACTGCCACACTGCACACACACTGCACACTGCACACACTCACTGCACACACACTGCTCATTGCTCACACTGCCACACTGCACACACACTGCACACTGCACACACACTGCTCATTGCTCACACTGACACACTGCACACACACACTGCTCATTGCTCACTGCCACACTGCACACACACTGCACACTGCACACACACTGCTCATTGCTCACACTGACACACTGCACACACACTGACCACACTCACGCACACTCACACACACTTACGCACACTCACGCACACTTACGCACACTTACAGACACTCACACACACTCACACACACACACTTACACACACTTAGACACTCACACACACTCACACACACTTACACACACTTAGACACTCACAGACACACACTCACACACACTCACACACACTTACACACTCACAGACACTCACAGACACTCACAGACACTCACAGACACTCACAGACACTCACAGACACTCACACACACTCACACACACTTACACACACTTACACACTCACAGACACTCACACACACTCACACACACTTACACACACACTCAGACACTTACCCACACTCACACACCCATATACACACACACACTTTCTCTCCCATATATACATACACACACACTCTCTCACTCTACACAGACGGGCCGCGACCAGCACCACCACCCGCTCCCCCCCCTCCTCCCGCGCAGGCAGCGGGAGCACCGGGGACAGCGGTGGGGAGAAGAAACCCCCCGCTACAACCTCCATGCAGGCAGCATGGTTCTGAGGTAAGCGGCGACCTGAGGGGACATCCCCACTCCCATCTCCTGCCCCGCGGCCTGTCCCGAGGTGACAGGGGGAAGCGGGGACAGGAGAGACATCCCCGCTCCCATCTCCTGCCCCGCGGCCTGTCCCGAGGTGACAGGGGGAAGCGGGGACAGGAGGGACATCCCCGCTCCCATCTCCTGCCCCGCGGCCTGTCCCGAGGTGACAGGGGGAAGCGGGGACAGGAGAGACATCCCCGCTCCCATCTCCTGCCCCGCGGCCTGTCCCGAGGTGACAGGGGGAAGCGGGGACAGGAGGGACATCCCCGCTCCCATCTCCTGCCCCGCGGCCTGTCCCGAGGTGACAGGGGGAAGCGGGGACAGGAGAGACATCCCCGCTCCCATCTCCTGCCCCGCGGCCTGTCCCGCGGTGACAGGGGGAAGCGGGGAGCGGAGGGACATGCCCGCTCCCATCTCCTGTCCCGCGGGATGAATATGCGCTAAAGCGCGGCGGCCATTTTTTTTTCTCGCGACCCCGTTAGTAACGCGGTGGTCTCGGGGTGGACCCCGAGACCCGCGTTATAACGGGGTTTAGCTGTATATACATGTGCGCTAGCGTCCTTTGTTGCCATGGTAACAAGTATGATACACATGTGGTCCCGTGGCAACGACGCTCGTTATGAGGGGCAGACCTTGCCGTGACACGTGATGTCACAACCCGGAAGCACCGGCAACCAGATACGCGTGGTCTTACCGGCTAATTTGAGACCTCCACACAACTGGAACGGGGTCTGCTTAATAGCGTTTTGGCGCCAAGTGGGTGGGGGCGAATGTCAGTGTTACATAAATGTCTGTCTGTTATATTTGTGTAACACTGAGGGGCGATGAGACGGAAGGGCTGCCGCCCGGAAACGTTATTTGTTCCTTTCTGTCTGTAAATATACACTACGGCACGTAATATAGTGGGCGCGCTTGCTCCGGCGTGCGCGCATGGCACTTATATATGGCTGTGGTTAGCCAGCCGTTCTATACTAGGGACGCACTAAGTGATGAGTAAAACACTTTCCCGCAGCTCCTGCGCTGACTCGCTTGTTACATACAGTTGCTTGCTTGCTGGATAGCGCAGTTGTGGGGATAATAATGCCGCGGCCGTGGGTTTGATCCCCACACCGGCCATTCTGCAGCTTTCTTTGCATTTGTTCTGTGTTTTATAAAAGGTTACGAGGATGTAAAAGTTTAAATTGATAAACATACCATGAATCGCTCCCTAGAGTCGTCTCAATCAGCGCTGCTCCCTTCCCCCGTTACCACACGAGAACGCTGGGAAATTAAGGGATTTATCTCAGTATAGTGAAATATTAGGAACATTTTGTATGGAGCAGAATAATTAGCACAGGGAAAATAACAGGAAAATAAAGCCCATCATAAGCACAATTTTTCAAATATTTAATCTACATTCTTAGGCCACGCATATAGTACTGGCGACGTCGCCCGAAAACAGAAGCATTGCCGCCGCGTGCACTTATAGTGCCCGCTACGGCGACAAAGCGACATCGCCGTTGCGGAAACTGGTAGCCGGCAAAATTAGATTTTTCAAGGGCCGTCACGTCACTTGAACAAATCAAATTGCCGGAATCCCGCACTGCCACCGCCCGGCGAAACATATCTTTCGCCGGTGGCGACGGCGTCGTCACCCGTCGTGTCGCCATCGACGGCACTATAGGCACAGCCTTAATCATTTTTTCTCTCCCTTACTGAGCCTCTCTCTCCCCCTCACTGAGCCTCTCTCTCCCCATCACTATGCCTCTCTCCCCCTCACTGAGCCACTTCCGCTCCCCCCTCCTGTCCACTGTCCGTCCCCCCCTCCTCTCCACTGCCCCCCCCCCCCTCATAGCTGGAAATTTAGCTCACGTGCAACGCCGGGTCTACACACACACACAAACACACACACACACACACACACACACACACACACACACACACACACACACACACACACACACACACACACACACACACACACACACACACACACACACACACACACACACACACACACACACGACATTGTTTATTCAGTTCTTATCCCTTAACCAGCTTCTTCACTAGTAGTTTGGTTCCAGTTCTTATATTTCTCATTATGGGCTTTTAAATGTTTGTTACATTGTATATATAAATGTGCGCTAGCGTCCTTTGTTGCCATGGTAACAAGCATGATACACCTGTGGTCCCGTGGCAACGACGCTCGTTATGAGGGGCAGACCTTGCCGTGACACGTGATGTCACAACCCGGAAGCACCGGCAACCAGACACGCGTGGTCTTACCGGCTAATTTGAGACCTCCACACACCTGGAACGGGGTCTGCTTAATGGCGTTTTGGCGCCAAGTGGGTGGGGGCGAATGTCAGTGTTACATAAATGTCTGTCTGTTATATTTGTGTAACACTGAGGGGCGATCAGACGGAAGGGCTGCCGCCCGGAAACGTTATTTGTTCCTTTCTGTCTGTAAATATACACTACGGCACGTAATATAGTGGGCGCGCTTGGCTCCGGCGTGCGCGCGTGGCACTTATATATGGCTGTGGTTAGCCAGCCGTTCTATACTAGGTAAAACACTTTCCCGCAGCTCCTGCGCTGACTCGCTTGCTACATACAGTTGCTTGCTGGATAGCGCAGTTGTGGGGATAATAATGCCGCGGCCGTGGGTTTGATCCCCACACCGGCCATTCTGCAGCTTTCTTTGCATTTGTTCTGTGTTTTATAAAAGGTTACGAGGATGTAAAAGTTTAAATTGATAAACATACCATGAATCGCTCCCTAGAGTCGTCTCAATCAGCGCTGCTCCCTTCCCCCGTTACCACACGAGAACGCTGGGAAATTAAGGGATTTATCTCAGTATAGTGAAATATTAGGAACATTTTGTATGGAGTAGAATAATTAGCACAGGGAAAATAACAGGAAAATAAAGCCCATCATAAGCACAATTTTTCAAATATTTAATCTACATTCTTAGGCCGCGCATATAGTACTGGCGACGTCGCCCGAAAACAGAAGCATTGCCGCCATGTGCACTTATAGTGCCCGCTACGGCGACAAAGCGACGTCGCCGTTGCGGAAACTGGTAGCCAGCAAAATTAGATTTTTCAAGGGCCGTCACGTCACGTCACTTGAACAAATCAAATTGCCGGAATACCGCACTGCCGCCGCCCGGGCGAAACATAACTTTGCGGTGGCGACGGCGTCGTCACCCGTCATGTCGCCATCGACGGCACTATAGGAACAGCCTTAATCATTTCTTCTCTCCCTTACTGTGCCTCTCTCCCCCTCACTGTGCCTCTCTCTCCCCATCACTGTGCCTCTCTCTCCCCATCACTGTGCCTCTCTCTCCCCATCACTGTGCCTCTCTCTCCCCATCACTGTGCCTCTCCCGCTCGCCTCACTGTGCCTCTCCCCCTCCCCTCACTGTGCCTCCCCCCGTCCCCTCACTGTGCCTCTCCCATCCCTCTCCCCCTCCCCTCACTGTGCCTCTTTTTCCCCCTCCCCTCACTGCGCACCTCTTCCCCCTCCCCTCACTGCGCCTCTCTCCCCCTCCCCTCACTGCCTCTATACCCCCTTCCCCCACTCCCCTCACTGTGCCTCTCCCCCTCCCCTTGCTGCGCCTCTCTCCCCCTCCCTCACTGTGCCTCTCTCCTCCCTCCCCTCACTGTGCCTCTCACCCCTTCCCTCACTGTGCCTCTCTCCTCCTTCCCTCAATGTGCCTCTCTCCTCCCCTCCCCTCACTGTGCCTCTCTCCTCCCTTCCCTCACTGAGCCTCTCTCCTCCCTTCCCTCACTGAGCCTCTCTCTCTCCTCCATCCCTCACTGTGCCTCTCTCCCCCTCCCCTCACTGTGCCTCTCCCCCTTTCCTCACTCTCCCCTCCTTTCACTGTGCCTCTCTCCCCCTCACTGTGCCTCTCTCCCCTCTCCCCTCACTGTGCCTCGCTCCCCTCTCCCTGTGCCTCTCCCCTCCCCGTGCTTCTCTCCCTCCCCTCACTGTGCCTCTTTCCCCTCCCTCCCCTCACTGTGCCTCTCTCCCCCTCCTCATTGTGCATTCCTCCCCCCTCCCCTCACTGTGCCTCTCTCTCCCCATTCCCTCACTGTGCCTCTCCCCCCTTTCCTCACTCTCCCCCTCCCCTCACTGTGCCTCTCTCCCTCCCCTCACTGTGCCTCTCTCCCCTCACTGTGCCTCTCCCCCTCCCCTCACTGTGCCTCTCCCCCTCCCCTCACTGTGCCTCTCTCCCCTTCCCCTCACTGTGCCTCTCTCCCCTCACTGTGCCTCTCTCCCCTCACTGTGCCTCTCTCCCCTCACTGTGCCTCTCTCCCCTCCCCTCACTGTGCCTCTCCCCCCTCCCCTCACTGTACCTCTCCCCTCACTGTGCCTCTCCCCCCTCCCCTCACTGTGCTTCTCTCCCTTCTCCTCACTGTGCCTCTCTCCGCCCCTCCCCTCACTGTGCCTCTCTCCCCACCTCACTGTGCCTCTCTCCCCCCTCCCCTCACTGTGCCTCTCTCCCCTCCTCCCCTCACTGTGCCTCTGTCCCCCCTTCCCCTCACTGTGCCTCGCTCCCCCCTCCCCTCACTGTGCCTCTCTCCCCCACTCCCCTCACTGTGCCTCTCTCCCCCCTCCCCTCACTGTGCCTCTCTCCCCCCTTCCCTCACTGTGCCTCTCCCACCTCCCCTCACTGTGCCTCTCCCACCTCCCCTCACTGTGCCTCTCTCCCCTCCTTCCCACACTGTGCCTCTCCCCCACTCCCTCACTGTGCCTCTCTCCCCTCCCCTCACTGTGCCCCGCTCCCCTCACTTTGCCTCTCTCCCCCCCTCACTGTGCTCTCTCCCCCCTCCCCTCACTGTGCCTCTCTCCCCCCCTCACTGTGCCTCCTCCCCCCTCCCCTCACTGCGCCTCTCCTCCCTCTCCCCTCACTGTGCCTCTCCCCTCCCCTCACTGTGCCCCGCTCCCCTCACTTTGCCTCTCTCCCCCCCTCACTGTGCCTCTCTCCCCCCTCCCCTCACTGTGCCTCTCTCCCCCCTCACTGTGCCTCCTCCCCCCTCCCCTTACTGTGCCTCTCTCCCCTCTCCCCTCACTGTGCCTCTCTCCCCCACTCCCCTCACTGTGCCTCTCTCCCCCACTCCCCTCACTGTTCCTCTCTCCCCTCCCCTCACTGTGCCTCTCTCCCCACTCCCCTCACTGTGCCTCTCTCCCCTCCCCTCACTGTGCCTCTCTCCCCCACTCCCCTCACTGTGCCTCTCTCCCCCCTCCCCTCACTGTGTCTCTCCCCCCTCCCCTCACTGTGTCTCTCCCCCCCCTCACTGTGCCTCTCCCCCTCCCCTCACTGTGCCTCTCCCCCTCCCCTCACTGTGCCTCTCTCCCCTCACTGTGCCTCTCCCCCTCCCCTCCCCTCACTGTGCCTCTCTCCCCTTCCCCTCACTGTGCCTCTCCCTTCCCCTCACTGTGCCTCTCCCCCCTCCCCTCACTGTGCCTCTCCCCCTCCCCTCACTGTGCCTCTCCCCCCTCCCCTCACTGTGCCTCTCTCCCTCCCCTCACTGTGCCTCTCCCCCCTCACTGTGCCTCTCCTCTCCCCCTCCCCTCACTGTGCTTCTCTCCCTTCTCCTCACTGTGCCTCTCTCCCCTCACTGTGCCTCTCTCCGGCCCTCCCCTCACTGTGCCCCTCTCCCCCCTCCCCTCACTGTGCTTCTCTCCCTTCTCCTCACTGTGCCTCTCTCCGCCCCTCCTCTCACTGTGCCTCTCTCCCCCCCTCCCTTCACTGTGCCTCTCTCCCCTCCTCCCCTCACTGTGCCTCTGTCCCCATCCCCTCACTGTGCCTCGCTCCCCCCTCCCCTCACTGTGCCTCTCTCCCCCACTCCCCTCACTGTGCCTCTCTCCCCCCTCCCCTCACTGTGCCTCTCTCCCCCCTCCCCTCACTGTGCCTCTCTCCCCTCCTTCCCCTCACTGTGCCTCTCTCCCCTCCTTCCCCTCACTGTGCCTCTCTCCCCCACTCCCCTCACTGTGCCTCTCTCCCCTCCCCTCACTGTGCCCCGCTCCCCTCACTTTGCCTCTCTCCCCCCTCCCCTCACTGTGCCTCTCTCCCCCCCTCACTGTGCCTCCTCCCCCCTCCCCTCACTGTGCCTCTCTCCCCTCTCCCTCACTGTGCCTCTCTCCCCCACTCCCCTCACTGTGCCTCTCTCCCCTCCCCTCACTGTGCCTCTCTCCCCCACTCCCCTCACTGTGCCTCTCTCCCCTCCCCTCACTGTGCCTCTCTCCCCCCCTCCCCTCACTGTGCCTCTCTCCCCCCTCCCCTCACTGTGTCTCTCCCCCCCCCTCACTGTGCCTCTCACCCCTCACTGTGCCTCTCCCCCTCCCCTAATCCTCACTGTGCCTCTCTCCCCTTCCCCTCACTGTGCCTCTCTCCCCTTCCCCTCACTGTGCCTCTCTCCCCTTCCCCTCACTGTGCCTCTCCCCCCTTCCCCTCACTGTGCCTCTCCCCCCTCCCCTCACTGTGCCTCTCCCCCCTCCCCTCACTGTGCCTCTCCCCCCTCCCCTCACTGTGCATCTCCCCCCTCCCCTCACTGTGTCTCTCTCCCCTCCCCTCACTGTGCCTCTCCCCCTCCCCTCACTGTGCTTCTCTCCCTTCTCCTCACTGTGCCTCTCTCCCCTCTCCCCTCACTGTGCCTCTCTCCCCCCCTCCCTTCACTGTGCCTCTCTCCCCCCCTCCCCTCACTGTGCCTCTGTCCCTCCGTCCCCTCACTGTGCCTCTGTCCCTCCGTCCCCTCACTGTGCCTCGCTCCCCCCTCCCCTCACTGTGCCTCTCTCCCCCACTCCCCCCACTGTGCCTCTCTCCCCCCTCCCCTCACTGTGCCTCTCTCCCCCTTCCCTCACTGTGCCTCTCCCCCCTCCCCTCACTGTGCCTCTCTCCCCTCCTTCCCCACACTGTGCCTCTCCCCCACTCCCCTCACTGTGCCTCTCTCCCCTCCCCTCACTGTGCCCCGCTCTCCTCACTTTGCCTCTCTCCTCCCCTCACTCTGCCTCTCTCCCCCCCCTCACTGTGCCTCTCTCCCCCCTCCCCTCACTGTGCCTCTCCCCCCCTCACTGTGCGTCCTCCCCCCTCCCCTCACTGTGCCTCCTCCCCTCACTGTGCCTCCTCCCCCCTCCCCTCACTGTGCCTCTCTCCCCTCTCCCCTCACTGTGCCTCTCTCCCCTCCCCTCACTGTGCCCCGCTCCCCTCACTTTGCCTCTCTCCCCCCCTCACTGTGCCTCTCTCCCCCCTCCCCTCACTGTGCCTCACTCCCCCCTCACTGTGCCTCCTCCCCCCTCACTGTGCCTCCTCCCCCCTCCCCTCACTGTGCCTCTCTCCCCTTCCCCTCACTGTGCCTCTCTCCCCTCTCCCCTCACTGTGCCTCTCTCCCCTCCCCTCACTGTGCCCCGCTCCCCTCACTTTGCCTCTCTCCCCCCCTCACTGTGCCTCTCCCCCCTCCCCTCACTGTGCTTCTCTACCTTCTCCTCACTGTGCCTCTCCAACCTCCCTCACTGAGCCTCTCTCCGCCCCTCCCCTCACTGTGCCTCTCTCCCCCCTCACTGTGCCTCTCTCCCCCCGTCCCCTCACTGTGCCTCTCTCCCCTCCTCCCCTCACTGTGCCTCTGTCCCACCCTCCCCTCACTGTGCCTCTGTCCCACCCTCCCCTCACTGTGCCTCTCTCCCCCACTCCCCTCACTGTGCCTCTCTCCCCCTCCCCTCACTGTGCCTCTTTTTCCCCCTCCCCTCACTGCGCACCTCTTCCCCTCCCCCCACTGCGCCTCTCTCCCCCTCCCCTCACTGCCTCTATACCCCCTTCCCCCAGTCCCCTCACTGTGCCTCTCCCCCCTCCCCTCGCTGCGCCTCTCTCCCCCTCTCCTCACTGTGCCTCTATCCCCCCCCTCACTGTGCCTCTCTCCCCCCTCCCCACACTGTGCCTCTCACCCCCTCCCCTCACTGTGCCTCTCCCTGTCCCCTCACTGTGCCTCTCCCTGTCCCCTCACTGTGCTTCTCCCCCCCTCACTGTGCCTCTCTCCTCCCTCCCCTCACTGTGCCTCTCTCCCCCCCTCCCTTCACTGTGCCTCTCTCCCCTCCTCCCCTCACTGTGCCTCTGTCCCCATCCCCTCACTGTGCCTCGCTCCCCCCTCCCCTCACTGTGCCTCTCTCCCCCACTCCCCTCACTGTGCCTCTCTCCCCCCCTCCCCTCACTGTGCCTCTCTCCCCCCTCCCCTCACTGTGCCTCTCTCCCCTCCTTCCCCTCACTGTGCCTCTCTCCCCCACTCCCCTCACTGTGCCTCTCTCCCCTCCCCTCACTGTGCCCCGCTCCCCTGACTTTGCCTCTCTCCCCCCTCCCCTCACTGTGCCTCTCTCCCCCCCTCACTGTGCCTCCTCCACCCCCTCCTCTCACTGTGCCTCTCTCCCCTCTCCCCTCACTGTGCCTCTCTCCCCCACTCCCCTCACTGTGCCTCTCTCCCCTCCCCTCACTGTGCCTCTCTCCCCCACTCCCCTCACTGTGCCTCTCTCCCCTCCCCTCACTGTGCCTCTCTCCCCCACTCCCCTCACTGTGCCTCTCTCCCCCCTCCCCTCACTGTGTCTCTCCCCCCCCCTCACTGTGCCTCTCACCCCCCCTCACTGTGCCTCTCTCCCCTTCCCCTCACTGTGCCTCTCTCCCCTTCCCCTCACTGTGCCTCTCTCCCCTTCCCCTCACTGTGCCTCTCCCCCCTTCCCCTCACTGTGCCTCTCCCCCCTCCCCTCACTGTGCCTCTCCCCCCTCCCCTCACTGTGCCTCTCCCCCCTCCCCTCACTGTGCCTCTCCCCCCTCCCCTCACTGTGTCTCTCTCCCCTCCCCTCACTGTGCCTCTCCCCCTCCCCTCACTGTGCTTCTCTCCCTTCTCCTCACTGTGCCTCTCTCCCCTCTCCCCTCACTGTGCCTCTCTCCGGCCCTCCCCTCACTGTGCCTCTCTCCCCCCTCCCCTCACTGTGCTTCTCTCCCTTCTCCTCACTGTGCCTCTCTCCGCCCCTTCTCTCACTGTGCCTCTCTCCCCCCCTCCCTTCACTGTGCCTCTCTCCCCTCCACCCCTCACTGTGCCTCTGTCCCCATCCCCTCACTGTGCCTCTGTCCCTCCGTCCCCTCACTGTGCCTCGCTCCCCCCTCCCCTCACTGTGCCTCTCTCCCCCACTCCCCCCACTGTGCCTCTCTCCCCCCTCCCCTCACTGTGCCTCTCTCCCCCTTCCCTCACTGTGCCTCTCCCCCCTCCCCTCACTGTGCCTCTCTCCCCTCCTTCCCCACACTGTGCCTCTCCCCCACTCCCCTCACTGTGCCTCTCTCCCCTCCCCTCACTGTGCCCCGCTCTCCTCACTTTGCCTCTCTCCCCCCCTCACTCTGCCTCTCTCCCCCCCCTCACTGTGCCTCTCTCCCCCCTCCCCTCACTGTGCCTCTCCCCCCCTCACTGTGCGTCCTCCCCCCTCCCCTCACTGTGCCTCCTCCCCCCTCCCCTCACTGTGCCTCCTCCCCCCTCCCCTCACTGTGCCTCTCTCCCCTTCTCCCCTCACTGTGCCTCTCTCCCCTCTCCCCTCACTGTGCCTCTCTCCCCCCTCCCCTCACTGTGCCTCACTCCCCCCTCACTGTGCCTCCTCCCCCTCACTGTGCCTCTCTCCCCTTCCCCTCACTGTGCATCTCCCTCCTCCCCTCACTGTGCATCTCCCCCCTCCCCTCACTGTGCCTCTCTCCCCTCACTGTGCCTCTCTCCCCTCACTGTGCCTCTCCCCCCTCCCCTCACTGTGCTTCTCTACCTTCTCCTCACTGTGCCTCTCCAACCTCCCTCACTGTGCCTCTCTCCGCCCCTCCCCTCACTGTGCCTCTCTCCCCCCTCACTGTGCCTCTCTCCCCCCGTCCCCTCACTGTGCCTCTCTCCCCTCCTCCCCTCACTGTGCCTCTGTCCCACCCTCCCCTCACTGTGCCTCTGTCCCACCCTCCCCTCACTGTGCCTCTCTCCCCCACTCCCCTCACTGTGCCTCTCTCCCCCACTCCCCTCACTGTGCCTCTCTCCCCCTCCCCTCACTGTGCCTCTTTTTCCCCCTCCCCTCACTGCGCACCTCTTCCCCTCCCCCCACTGCGCCTCTCTCCCCCTCCTCCCACTGCGCCTCTCTCCCCCTCCCCTCACTGCCTCTATACCCCCTTCCCCCAGTCCCCTCACTGTGCCTCTCCCCCCTCCCCTCGCTGCGCCTCTATCCCCCCCCTCACTGTGCCTCTCACCCCCTCCCCTCACTGTGCCTCTCCCTGTCCCCTCACTGTGCCTCTCCCTGTCCCCTCACTGTGCTTCTCCCCCCCTCACTGTGCCTCTCTCCTCCCTCCCCTCACTGTGCCTCTCTCCCCCCCTCCCTTCACTGTGCCTCTCTCCCCTCCTCCCCTCACTGTGCCTCTGTCCCCATCCCCTCACTGTGCTTCGCTCCCCCCTCCCCTCACTGTGCCTCTCTCCCCCACTCCCCTCACTGTGCCTCTCTCCCCCCTCCCCTCACTGTGCCTCTCTCCCCCCTCCCCTCACTGTGCCTCTCTCCCCCCTCCCCTCACTGTGCCTCTCTCCCCTCCTTCCCCTCACTGTGCCTCTCTCCCCCACTCCCCTCACTGTGCCTCTCTCCCCTCCCCTCACTGTGCCCCGCTCCCCTCACTTTGCCTCTCTCCCCCCTCCCCTCACTGTGCCTCTCTCCCCCCCTCACTGTGCCTCCTCCCCCCTCCCCTCACTGTGCCTCTCTCCCCTCTCCCCTCACTGTGCCTCTCTCCCCCACTCCCCTCACTGTGCCTCTCTCCCCTCCCCTCACTGTGCCTCTCTCCCCCACTCCCCTCACTGTGCCTCTCTCCCCTCCCCTCACTGTGCCTCTCTCCCCTCCCCTCACTGTGCCTCTCTCCCCCACTCCCCTCACTGTGCCTCTCTCCCCCCTCCCCTCACTGTGTCTCTCCCCCCCCCTCACTGTGCCTCTCACCCCTCACTGTGCCTCTCCCCCTCCCCTACCCCTCACTGTGCCTCTCTCCCCTTCCCCTCACTGTGCCTCTCTCCCCTTCCCCTCACTGTGCCTCTCTCCCCTTCCCCTCACTGTGCCTCTCCCCCCTTCCCCTCACTGTGCCTCTCCCCCCTCCCCTCACTGTGCCTCTCCCCCCTCCCCTCACTGTGCATCTCCCCCCTCCCCTCACTGTGTCTCTCTCCCCTCCCCTCACTGTGCCTCTCCCCCTCCCCTCACTGTGCTTCTCTCCCTTCTCCTCACTGTGCCTCTCTCCCCTCTCCCCTCACTGTGCCTCTCTCCGGCCCTCCCCTCACTGTGCCTCTCTCCCCCCTCCCCTCACTGTGCTTCTCTCCCTTCTCCTCACTGTGCCTCTCTCCCTTCTCCTCACTGTGCCTCTCTCCGCCCCTCCTCTCACTGTGCCTCTCTCCCCCCCTCCCTTCACTGTGCCTCTCTCCCCTCCTCCCCTCACTGTGCCTCTGTCCCCATCCCCTCACTGTGCCTCTGTCCCTCCGTCCCCTCACTGTGCCTCGCTCCCCCCTCCCCTCACTGTGCCTCTCTCCCCCACTCCCCTCACTGTGCCTCTCTCCCCCCTCCCCTCACTGTGCCTCTCTCCCCCTTCCCTCACTGTGCCTCTCCCCCCTCCCCTCACTGTGCCTCTCTCCCCTCCTTCCCCACACTGTGCCTCTCCCCCACTCCCCTCACTGTGCCTCTCTCCCCTCCCCTCACTGTGCCCCGCTCCCCTCACTTTGCCTCTCTCCCCCCCTCACTCTGCCTCTCTCCCCCCCCTCACTGTGCCTCTCTCCCCCCTCCCCTCACTGTGCCTCTCCCCCCCTCACTGTGCCTCCTCCCCCCTCCCCTCACTGTGCCTCCTCCCCCCTCCCCTCACTGTGCCTCTCTCCCCTCTCCCCTCACTGTGCCTCTCTCCCCTCCCCTCACTGTGCCCCGCTCCCCTCACTTTGCCTCTCTCCCCCCTCACTGTGCCTCTCTCCCCCCTCCCCTCACTGTGCCTCACTCCCCCTCACTGTGCCTCCTCCCCCCTCACTGTGCCTCCTCCCCCCTCCCCTCACTGTGCCTCTCTCCCCTTCCCCTCACTGTGCCTCTCCCTCCTCCCCTCACTGTGCCTCTCCCCCCTCCCCTCACTGTGCCTCTCTCCCCTCACTGTGCCTCTCCCCCCTCCCCTCACTGTGCTTCTCTACCTTCTCCTCACTGTGCCTCTCCAACCTCCCTCACTGTGCCTCTCTCCGCCCCTCCCCTCACTGTGCCTCTCTCCCCCCTCACTGTGCCTCTCTCCCCCCGTCCCCTCACTGTGCCTCTCTCCCCTCCTCCCCTCACTGTGCCTCTGTCCCACCCTCCCCTCACTGTGCCTCGCTCCCCCCTCCCCTCACTGTGCCTCTCTCCCCCACTCCCCTCACTGTGCCTCTCTCCCCCTCCCCTCACTGTGCCTCTTTTTCCCCCTCCCCTCACTGCGCACCTCTTCCCCTCCCCCCACTGCGCCTCTCTCCCCCTCCTCCCACTGCGCCTCTCTCCCCCTCCCCTCACTGCCTCTATACCCCCTTCCCCCAGTCCCCTCACTGTGCCTCTCCCCCCTCC
>NW_027455718.1:0-31888 GCF_040206685.1 Ascaphus truei
CAAATTCTCCCAGATAACAATACACATAGGCAAGTATAACTGTTATAAGCAAAAAACTTTAAAAGTCCTCAAATGGAATACCCTTTAGGTATCAAGGTATAAAACCTGATGATGAGATATAACAGTTCCACAAATAATCGAATTTAGCTGTAAAAATCCCACATGGCACTGCATTAAGGAGTTAACACATTAAAGTGTCCAGACAAATATACATCGATGGGGTATGATATCTTGATTGGTTTATGAAATAAAAAAGGTATACAGGCATACCCCACATTAACGTACGCAATGGGACCGGCGCATGTTTGTAAAGCGAAAATGTACTTAAAGTGAAGCACTAACTTTTCCCCACTTATTGATGCACGTACAGTACTGCAATCGTCCTATATGTGCATAACTGATGTAAATAACGCATTTGTAACAGGCTCTATAGTCTCCCCGCTTGCACACACCTTCGGTACAGGTAGGGAGCCGGTATTGCTGTTCAGGACGTGCTGACTAGCGCATGCGTGAGCTGCCATTTGCCTATTGAGCGAGATGTACTTACTCGCGAGTGTACTTAAAGTGAGTGTACTTAAACCGGGGTATGCCTGTATATGTATGGTCCCCATTTTGTCTTAAAAAAAAGCCAAAAGTACAGCTAATCATGTTTCTAGTAGTTTATTTCATACACACAAACCAATAGTTAGTAAGTTACCCAAAGGACGCTTTAAGTGTTTAAATTGTAAATCATGTAAATATATGACTTCTGGACAACAATTTACCTCTGTTTCCACTGGATTTCAGTTTGACATCAAATCCTTTATTAACTGCAATACCACATTCGTGATTTATTTATTAAAATGCGGATGTGGAAAACAATATGTGGGACGCACCACCAGGGCCCTTAAGAGCCGTATTATGGAGCACATGCGCCTTATTATTAAAGAGGACTTAACTCATCCAGTGTCACAACATTTCGCTAATTGCAGTTTGGGCAGTAAAGGAACATTTTCCTATATGGGTATTGATAAAGAGCTTAGGCTTGAAACGCGTAGGTGTGGGCCTTCTGCCTGTGTATGGTTTTTTTTATGATTCAATAATAAGTCTGTTTTTTACAATGGGAACGCTCTCGGTTTGATCTTCGTTTTTCCTGCATGGAAGTAGTGCTGTGTCTTTTTTTTTTTTTAACTTGTTCCTGAAGGAAATTAATATGACTGCCGCGGTCAGCCTCTGTTACAGAACCAAAAGGAAAACACTATTGGAGGAACTTGAAGAAGAAAAAAAGCCTTCGGGTAGAAGTTAGATTAAAATGCCTCATTCTAAACGGTACATTAGCAAAATACTGTGGAGTATACTGTAGTTCACAAACTGCGGTCCCTGATGACTTTGGTAGTCAGACAATAGGAAAGGAAACCCTTTCCCCGGAGAGCTTAAAATCTAAGTGACTGGAGACTTATATATGACTCAGCAGATTAGTGCTGGGGGTTGGTTTGTGGCCGCCTGGCAGGCAGCTATTCTGATCCCAATACCGATATATATATATCTGTATCATCGTCTTCAGCCCTTGTCGATCCACTGCTGGATGAAGGCCTCCCAAATGATCTTCCAGGTATTGATTGCATCTTTCCATCTTACTTTTGATCGTCATGTTGGGCTTTTAATCTCTCTTGAAATCCAATCGAGTTCCATCTTTGTCCAACGATGGTTATTTTGTCTCACAATATGGCTGGCCAACTGCCATTTTAATTTCTTCACCCTTGTGATAATGTCACAGACTTTTTTGTTTGGTTTCAATCCCATTCATTCATTTTCCTGTCTCTTTGGGTAATACGCAGCATCCATCTCTCCTGACATCTTTGTGTTTTCTGAAGCTTCTGAATTATCTTTGCACATTTCACATCCATAGGTTAGCACGGGCAGAATACACTGGTCAAAAATGTTCTTCTTGATGCACAGTGAAAGGTTCCCTTGAAATATTGTCTTGTTTCTTCCAAATGCACTCAATCCCATCTTCATTCTCCTATAGATTTAATTTCAAAGATTCTCATCCATTGTTATTTGCCTGCCAAGATAGACATAGTCTTCGACTTCTAGCTCTATTAAATGTATTTAACTTTTTGCTGAGATTCATATAGAGACTCACATTCTTCCGTATTGCTTCAGGAAATTCTTCAATTTGTTGCTGGAGGTGTTTTGGACTTGTGGCAAAAATAACATCTACAAATTGTAGGTGACTCAAATATATACCATTGATTTTATATTCCTTATTCTTCCCAATCTAATGTCTTGAACAAGTCTTCAAGCGTTTTAGTAAAAAGCTTTGGTGACATTGTGTCTCCCTGCTCCCTTGTTGATTCTTATCTTGCTTGTATCTTCATGTAATCTAGTGGTTAATGTGACATTCCTATAAATGTTCTTTATAATATAAATATATGCTTCTTTAACATTTTGCCTTATTAATGCATCTAGAACTGCTGAGGTGTAGACAGAATCAAATGCTTTTTCGTTATCTCCGAATCCTAAGCGAGTGGTAGATCATATTCATTACTTCGGGAAATCACTTCTTGCATGACTTGGATGTGGTCCATTGTGTTGTATGCAGTGTAAAATCCTGCTTGTTCTCTAGACCAGTGGTGCGCAAACTGGGGGGCGCGCCCCCTTGGGGGGGCGCGCCCCCTTGGGGGGGCGCAAGATTATGTAGGGGGGGCGCAGGCTGCGTGCGGGGAAACCTGGGGGCGGGCAGAGCTGTGCCAGAAGCTCCGTGCAGAGGCTGCTTCCAGTTCTCTGCTGTGTCTTGCAGAGGGGGCGGGGCCTTGCAGAGGGGGCGGGGCCTTCCCTGCACACAGACAAGCCCTTCTCCTTCTGTCTTTTACCCGCCCGTTTTCAGCAGCACATGTGGGGACCGGAGCAGGTTTAGTTACTCCCTCCACCCACCGTGTGTGTGTGTGTGTGTGTGTGTGTGTGTGTGTGTGTGTGTGTGTGTGTGTGTGTGTGTGTGTGTGTGTGTGTGTGTGTGTGTGTGTATGTAGAAATGTGTGTGTATATGTATGTGTGTGTATATGTATGTGTGTATGTGTTTTGTATGTATATGTGTGTGTGTGTGTGTGTATATATGTGTGTGTGTGTATCTATATATGTATGTGTGTGTGTGTGTGTATATATAAAGTATGTGAATGTGTGTGTGTGTGTGTGTGTGTATCTATATATATATATATATGTGTGTGTGTGTGTGTGTTTGTGTGTATATATATGTGTGTGTGTGTGTGTGTGCGCGCTGTGCCTGTTGGTTGTCTGTGGGTGTGGGTGTTGGGATTGAGTGTTGTGTGTGTTGGTGGTGATTATGTGAGTGTTGGTTGTGACTGTGTGTGTGTAGTGATTGAGTGTGCTGTGTTGGTTGTGGGTGTTGTGATTGAATGCAGCGTTGCACAAACTGAGGGGGGGACGCCCCAGGCGCAAGATTATTTAGGCGGGGCGCGTGCAGAAAAAAAACCTGGTTGTGCAGGCGAAAAAGATGTGCGCGCGCGGGCGGCCAAATAGAATAGTGCAGGTGGGGCCACGTGATTCGGAGGTACGCGGAGGAGCACGCCCCAGCGCTGTGATGTCAAACGCCCCTCCCTCCGGTGTCTGCCTACAATAGCGCTGTGGTCCTGCTCTCCTCCGCTGGCAACCTGCTTCGCTGCGATCCTCTGCAAGTGAGAGGGTCGGCTGCCACTTTATCACTCATACTGTGAATGTACAGAAATAATAAAAAAAAGTGTAAACACTTCCCCGCTCGTGCTTGCAAAATTATGCAGGACACCCTGTGCTCATGCTTGGAGAGTTGGTGATGTCACCGCTCTCAGCGGCAGCGTGGACGCAGCCTAATTTTGCAAGAGCGAGCTGTTGAAGTATGTAAGTATTTAGGCTGCGCTTATAGTGCCGGCGACGCGACGTCGCCCGAAAACAAATGCATTGTCGCCGCCAAAGCGTGCCGTGGCGACGTGATTTTTTGAAGCCGGCAATATTTGATTTTTAAGGGGCTGTCGCCTCATGTGACAGCCCCTGAACCAATCAATGGCCTGGTCGCCCACGCCGCCGCCGCAAAGCGAAATACAACTTTCGCTAGCGGCGATGGGTGACGTCGCGGGCACTATACGCGCGGCCTTAGACATATTTGTATTTACATTGTATACCGTTTAATAAAGGGTTTTTTTTCATGGGATTTTGATTACATCAGGCAGGGGGGCCCGAGAAATTTCATGGATAAAAAGGGGGGCTCGGCATAAAAAGTTTGCTCACCCCTGCTCTAGACTACGCAAAGGCCAGGGTCTGTTTTAGCCGATTAGGGAGTATCTTCGTAAAAATCTTGTAAGTGATTGGAAGCAGACTGATTGGTCTTCTGTTCTTGAGGTCTTCTTTGTATCCTTTCTTGTGGATGAACTGTAGCATTACTCTATTGCTCTGGAAGTTTCTTGTTCTTCAACATGTAAAGAGTTTTGCAATAATTTTTCTACTACTTCCCCAGCTTTGTTCAAGATTTCAGTTGAAAATTCATTTCCCCGGGAGCCTTCTCATTCTTTCTGGATTTTATTGCTGGAAGGATTGTGGTGTCTTTTCACATGTAATCTACTGAATTATGCCCTGTATTATTTGTGTTCACGTACAATTTAATGTTGAAGTCCTTCACTCTCTTGATAAGTGCACAGTCTTTTATTGTTGATCGATCATCTTGTTTGAGTGCATTGATTTGCTTCTTCTGAACCATCGCTGCTTTGTCTTCTTTAAGCGTTTATATTCAATAGTCTTCTTCACCATATCACAGTTATGTTTTCTTACATCTTCAGTTATACGTTTGCGGATTGTCTTGAACAACTCTGCATATTCAATTCTTATTCTTGTTTCTTGTCGTCTCCTCATTAATTGTTTTGTTTCATCAGACATTTTCTTATTCTTTTTGTTAGCAGTTCCTCCAGTTTTATTTTGCACTTGCAACTACGATTGTCATAAGTTCTTCAGAATCGTTTGTTAAAGTGTCCTCATGCATTTTGAGCAAATTGAAGTGATTTTCAATTCTAGTTTAAATGATCTTCTGTTAGCTTTAGGTTATTGATGTTGATTGTTTTTGTCTTCTCTTTTTATCTGTTTTCTTCTTTCCAACTTCGCCATCACATATTATCTCCAGCGAACCAATTATTGATCAATCCTTGTGTCAAAACATTAAAGGACCAAGTAGTCATTAATCACGTGTTTCGTGTTCGTTAAGATAGAGCCCATTTCATGCTTGACTCCATTCGGTCCATTTTCTATTTGGATTAATCTTAAAGAATGAATTCATGATGTAGAAGTTTTCACATTCTACAAATTCTACCAATCTGTCCCCACATTCATTCCGGTTACCGTAACCATACTTACCAACTGATGAATCGTTCATTCTGCTGGGCACGTATCTTTGCATTGAAATCTCACAAGGATCTTGAGGTGACTATTTCATTTGTTGTTAAATTAATTGATTTAATTGTAGAAGTCTTCGACTTCATTCTTTCGTGACCTGATTTTGGAGCAAACACTTGGATTATTTGAAGCCTATAACTCGGTCAACTGAATTACGATTCTAACTGCTCTTTCTGTTGAGCTTTCATACTCCACTATGTTATCTCTCCATGTCTTGTTAACGATGTCATGTTGGATGTAGCATTGGTCTTCTCTGTCGTCTGTTGTTAGCGATGAAGCCTACTCCACTGATTCTCCAGTTGCCTCTGTAATAGAATAGGTGTCTGCTTTTGAGTTCAATGAAGCCTTCATCTTTTTCTTCTAACTTGACTAAGGCCAATAATATATCATTCACTGGAGAGAGTCCGGCAGCTGTAGTTTTTTGGTTTGAATGACAGCTTTTGCGTAACCTCCAGAGATTCCTAGCACCCTCTGCCTTAATGCCTTCTCCCTGAATGCTGTAAATTCCGGGGACAATCCAGCCTCCGGAGAATGAGGGCCATTGTTTTTTGGTGTGTTTCATATTTGGGGGTTGAGGCCTTACTTGCCATGCCAGCCTCATTTTTAAGTGTTACCAAAAATATTTTTTATGTTGGCAGTTCTACAAAACAGAAAATGAAACATTATCAAGATTAATCTGCTTATTCTATATACGCGCAGCTTCATCTTACACAGCATACACCCCATAAAAGCAAAAACTAGAGAGGACAGTGGGGACACTGAAATATACCGTATCTAGCAAGGCTTTCCATTTTCTCTTTTTGTCTTGTTTCCTTCATGGTTACTAAAAAAAATCAGAAATGTAGTCAATTTTATTTTTTGCACAGTAAAACTCCAGTGCTGCCTTCATAAATTATTTTACCCATGTTAGTCATCATTTTTTATGAAAAGTTTTGCGCACGTGCTCTCCAAACCTTTATTTATGCAAAATGTGTGGTTAACAGTCTCCTCTTTACTTTTTGATCCTTTTTGCTGTGAAATCCTCTGGCAGCTATTGGTTCTGAAAGAATACTGATGTCAAAAAATTTTTTGCGGGAGTTTCTAAAAATTGCTTTAAAACTGATATGGGGACTTGTATCACTGCAGAATGTCTTTCCCTAATTAGATGCCTCTAAAAGAAACAGTATATATTGTATAATTATTATATTTGTGTTGTGTTATTCAGTGCTAAGAATTGCTTCAGTTTATGAAGCAAACCGTAAGAGTGCTGGGGAAATGTTATATGGCTTAGTGCAGTGACTCTATTTGGACTGTAATGTGTGGTTGTCATGCAGTGCTTCATCTTTGAGCAGCATTGCAGGTAAGGAAATTGAACAGGTTACCGTAGTTTCATTCCAAAAAAATACTTTGGTTTACGTAGTGGTACGGTGTTTCATTCCTACACTTAGTCAGTGGGGCTACATTATTGTCAAATGTTATTTCAGGCTTTTGAGAAGACAACAATATTTTTGTTGACTTTAGCTGTCGAGGTCAAAATCTAAATGTATAATCCCAAAAGTGGGGGAAAGGGGTGAACTCCATTCCCCATCTATCAACGCAATTTATGTTAAGAGGAGTTATTAGCCTTTGGAACACAAACATTTTCTGTGCTGATTAGGACCAAAACTTGTTTCTGAATACTTGTTGTGTGCTTCGACATCTCTAAGATGGCTAGGTATTGGATTTCAGGCCCATATTTACAAAATGATTAAATATATTTTTATAGAGAAACTGTTGAAAGAGATCAAGAACGTGGCTCAGGGACTTAACTTTTTGAAATTCCTGTATACAAATGTAGCGTCGCTGATGAACAAGCAATTCCACGGCACTGTGAATAGTGTCTGCTGAGATCAAGCTGCGGGCGGGGGGGGGGGGGTGCATGCTTCCGAATGGGACCCTCCGGAATGTTAAGCCTTAAGTGCCAAAACTGTTGCAATCGCATCATTCACATGGCATGGAGACATTAAGGCTTGCTACATCTGTATGTTGCTTAGTGGTGGTAAACTTTTCTCATGTACGGCCCCTTTATAAGTGATGTAGTCTCCCTACTAAGTCCATGTTTCTATCTCTCTTGGTCTGATTAGTTGCTGGCCTAAGGCAACAGATGCGCTTTAAATTTGTGAGGATTGGCTGGCAACTGGAGACTGCAGGAAGCAGCTGTTCACTCTGTGGACAAGAGGGGTTGTAGGATTCAAAATCTGAAAAGCTTTCACGAGTTATGCACATCTGGTTGTCTTCCAGTGCAATAATAAATACATTTTAAAAAAGGCACAGATTTTTAGTCAACTAGTGACAAAGGGGCACACTAATTGCTGAATCTAGACTCCTTTCCATGAGTTTGGAAACGAAATGATGTGCATTTGCAATGCACCATTTGCTGTATAAAGATCTTGGGCTGATCTCTCTATTATAAATATATAAGATTTATGGGATTAAGTTGACTTTGGCATGTCCGTTTAGGACTGATAGACAACTAAATAATGTTATCTTGCAATCCTACTGTGGGTTTTTTTCTCTAAGACTTAGAGTATAAGTGCTGCAAATGAAATTAACATACTACACTGTATAGTGGTAATAATTATCTCTATGGTTGTTTAATATTTCTACATATATAAATTATGTATATTAGTTTCTACCCATATTTGCAATCCTTAATTAAGAGGTTACTTGTTATATTTTATTGTACCCTAGAAAGAAAAAAATAGCGCCAGATCATCTCAAAGGAGATTGGGCGGTCTATATTAGTCATTAGTAACCCATGTATGACCTACTAATTTAGTAATCTGCCAATACTTGGCAAACGGCTTCAACATCTGGTGCTTGGCATCAGCACTAGTTGTTTCATGCACCGGATCTTTTTAGCAATCCACACCCTGTGTTTTCCCTTGCCATTAATTTTCTGTGAGGTCATTCCCGGAGGTCTTCCTTTTCTCGCTTGTTGGCGACTATTATTTATTCATCCATTGCTGAGCGAGATGAGCAATTATAAGATGTTAACAACTTGTCCTTGAGGAAGTTGATTCATTAACAGTTCAATTAACCATGTATCCGCAGAATTATGGTAACATTTATCTAGGATTTAGTCAGATGAGGTGTGAACTGATTGCCTCCAATTTGTAGAGAATATAATTATCAACTCTTCTGTCCTCAGAACACAATCCAATCCTCTCCAACATTCACAACTCTTCACCTCCATATGTTCATGTCTCTATTCACCCCCTAAAACATACATCACAAAATATTATATATTCAATTGAGCAGTTCTTTGTATGTGTCTGTATTTTATATGGTACTAGCTGAAAGACCCGGCGTTGCCCGTGAGTTAAATTTCCCGCTAGGAAAATGTGGGGGGAGGGACAGTGGACAGGAGGAGGGGAGGGACAGTGGACAGGAGGAGGGGAGGGGAGGGACAGTGGACAGGAGGGGACGGGGACAGTGGACAGGAGGGGACAGTGGACAGTGGACAGGAGGGGACGGGGACAGTGGACAGGAGGGGATGGGGACAGTGGACAGGAGGGGGGGTGGGTTTCTTAAAATTTACGGGTCCCTCCTCTTCACTCCCCCTGTATGTTTCTCCGCTCCCCCCTCTCTCTCCGCTCCTGCCCCCCCGCCCACCCATGCGTAGCTCCGGTCCCCACCCTAGAGTGTCTGACACACACACACACTGTGTCCCACACACACACACACACAGTGTGTCCCACACACACACACACACACACACAGTGTGTCCCACACACACACACACCCAGTGTCACACACACACAGACACACACCGTGACACACACACACAGTGACACACACACACACACAGTGACACACACACACACATACACACACACGTACGTCACCTCTCCTTCCGGCCGCCGCCATCTTAGTTACTCCGCGAGGGAGGAAGGGGGTCCTTCCGGCCGCCGCCATCTTAGGCGCCGCGTGGCAGCTGCAGGCTGCCTGGCCACTGCCTGTCCCCGCGCCGGGTAGGGAGGTGAGTGGAGCGGGAGGGAGGTGAGTGGAGCGGGAGGGAGGTGAGTGGAGCGGGAGGGAGGTGGAGGTGAGTGGAGCGGGAGGGAGGTGAGCGGGAGGGAGGGGAGTGGAGCGGGAGGGAGTGGAGCGGGAGGGAGGTGAGTGGAGCGGGAGGGAGGTGAGTTGAGCGGGAGGGAGGCGAGTGGAGCGTAGAGTGGAGCGGAGGCGGGGAGGTCAGTGGAGCACCGGGGAGGGGGGGAGGTAGGTGTGTGTGTGTGCCCCCTTTGGCCCGTCACTCCGCCTCAGGCCAATGAGAGGTGTGCGGGGGCGGGCGGGCCAAGGGACCAATGAGATTTCCCCTAGGGACAGAGGCCATGCAGACAGGCATACAGTGCTTTCACAAATATAGTATAAGATGCTGCAACCTTTTGTCTCTGTGATCTATACGGCTTTGTGTGACATATTGACTGTAACATGGGTGTATGTGGGAAGAACAAGATGGTTACTCCCTGAGGCTTCAGTGGATTGTGATAATTATATCAAATGTATTTTGTTACTCCTTTTGTAAGCAAATTACATATTTGGCAAGCCTTCTAAAGGTGTTTTGTCCAACAGGAGAGTGTTCTACAATTGGCTGTGGTTATCTTGAAGTGAAGTGAGGCGTGGACACCACATTCAATTTAATTGTGATGACCTTAATATGCAGAATGGTAGTAGGAGTCTATGAATGAGTGTAGAGAGATGGTGGGGCATTGTTATACATGTTGTGAGAAGGAGGATAATTGTTCAAAATCAATGCTACAACCACTGTACAGTAAACTATTTTTGTTAATGTACTGTATGCGTCCGTCAGTTTTAGCGTTTTAAGCTGAAATCTGTGCTTGAGACTCCACCATAAAATAAACCTTTACATTTTAAAGGCATACTATATCAATGCACTTCCAAACTATTAAAAGATCATTCTGTTTGATCAATCAACAAACCAAGAATTTTTTGTCCCAGGCGAAAACTAGCATGGCTGTTCCTTCCTGGGAAAATTATTTGTGAAGAAGGACTTTTGTTGGTTATTTTCTTGCGGTAAAGATTACCATATAAAATAATATTTCACACATTGTATCGGTTTACATCTTTGTCTTTCTCTTTTATTTAATCAGAAGTAGATTTGATGACCAGTGTAGAGCTACAGGAAAGATCACCAGAATGGCATAAATTATACAAATAAAATCGCAAATAAATACTCTTGTGAGCACATTTGCATGTCTCAGGTCTTCAACTCGGCCTATAGTGATAAATAAATATATAAATGTAAACAGTGTTCAAAAATAGTGATAATAATAGTACAATTCGCTGCTCAACCCTCTTAGGAGAAGATCCAGTTCCTCCTCTCTTGACTGTTTGGAAGAAGCTTGTGTGGAGCGCAGAATTTCACCATATAAAGGGAAGGAAATAAATAATAGTGTAATATGTCCAAATACCTGTAGCAATGTATATGGGGATCGGGATTAAGAACTCACATTCTCCCAGTTAAAATACAGCATTGGAAGACAATCTGAAGACTCTGTAGTTTGCAGGGGGATCTTGCTTAGGATACTCTCCCTGGTGTCAGTGGAACAAACCCTCGATGGAAACAGAGACAACTCTAGTGCAACATTGTATGTTCACTAATGATATATTCAATAAAAACAGTGGCAATCCACACTTACATTAGCACCATGTGCATAGACACATAACAATCAAAGCGCAGCAGCAGTATACACCATCTACCCCACTCCCGGGATCCTAAGCAAGATCCCCCTGCAAACTACAGCGTCTTCAGATTGTCTTCCAATGCAGTATTTTAACTGGGAGAATGTGAGTTCTTAATCCCGATCCCCAAATACATTGCTACAGGTGTTTGGACGTAATACACTATTATTTATTTCCTTCCCTTTATATGGTGAAATTCTGCGCTCCCCACAAGCTTCTTCCAAATTGTACACAACATACCACTTATTTTACAAATGGAGGGGAATCATATCTGCCCAAAAAGGAGTTGCTAATTTGAGACCCTCCAATAGATGCCATATTCTAACCATAGGTTTCTTCGTGGCTTTTCTATGCTGATAATCTTTCTTTTCTCATTTTGTGGATATCGGCAAATCTCCAAGTCAGGAGATGTCAGTGGTTTTTCAACAGGGGTTCCTAGGAAGCCTTGGGTTTCCCGGGCATCCCTAAACGGTTCCCTGCAATTTTCAGGTAATTTGAATATTGTACTAAATACAGAAGAATTTACAATGCATCTGATATCAGACTCGCTTTTAGAGAGGTTTGGGGTTCCTTACAATGCATCCGATCCCAGGTGCGCTATTGGAGCGGGTTGGGGCTCTGCAGAATTCCACAATATAATTATAGGGTTCTTAACCAAGAAAAGGTTAAAAAAAAACTACTGCTGTAGATCACTGAGACCACAAAGAAGTCAAACGTTCCGGACAATAATGCACATTGTCTTAACATGATTTAGAAATTTTCTAAGTGCATTCTGTATTGATACATGCATTAGAGAGATCCATGCTGTGTCTTAAATACTCAATCATAAATTTCTCTTTATTGTAGAAATTGAGATTAAAACTGTAAACCAAAAAGCTATGCTTCTTATTTATTTATTTCTTTTAATTGGGGATGAAGCTTATATGAGATAAGCTCGGTTGATTCTATGCCATTATTTACACATATGGAAGCATGCTCAGGAAGTGCAATATGCTAACTGTTTGTGGAGTTACAGCATTTTTAATAGATTTTGAGAACTGTTTCAAAGACGTTGTCCAGTCCACAGCTGTTTTCAATTGTTTTTCTCCCTTGTCTAAGAAGGGATATAAATGAAACTTTGCCAGAAAACCAGGGAGTGCCGTTACTTTATACAGATCTATAGATTTTTTTTTTTGCTCAGCATTGCTTTAAATGGACAGAAACTCAATAAATTTTGGGAAAGTGGAGGGGATAGTTACGTTATTTTACTGGAAGGGCAGGATTTTTTTTCTTCAGAACTGAGACCAAAGTATGTCCCGGGGGACTAACTTGAGACTGTGTGCTAAAGTTATAGCTATTGCCTGAGGGAAAAGTTAGGGTTCAGTGATTTATCATGAATGTGACACAGAAACCAAATAGTCTTAAAACATTTTTTTAATCCCCCCAGAATATATACTTATATTATTAGTTTGCATCTCTGTCAAACTGCACTTATGGGAAATGATTGCATTTTTATGCACAGATTTCCAGTGTTAAGTATTATAAATGTATTTGTTTCCCTGTTTTTTTTTTTTACTTGACCTTCATGTGAAACTGTGTTTTTTTTTTTTTACTGGTGAAACAGATGGTAAAAACTAATATATATATATATATATATATATATATATATAGTGTTCCTTACCGAGTAAATCCAGAATCACAAGGCAAGAAGGAGACAGCACACTCAGAAGGTACAAAAAAAGCGTGTATTCAGTAGAAAAAGGCACATAAACCCGACGTTTCGGTCCTTGACACAGGACCTTTCTCAAGGGAGTGCTCTATACATAATGAAACCTGACAAACATATATACCCACCACCCATCAACAAACCAATCCCTGATAGGCCAGAACATGATCCTAAACAGCTGTGAACACTGATTCAGCAATTGTGACGTCAGTACTTAGAAGCAGCAGTGTCGGAAGGCGTCTCATATACCATAGTAACCATTACATCCTTACATAACCGTGGCGCACATGCGCACTATACGTCTCAACTACAGAAGTTAAATAAATAAATAAACAGAGCTCCTGAACGATGCGAGTAATAAAAACATATGTGGGGTATTGCACGAATGAAGAGCAAAGAGCATGTGTGGGGCACATCATGGAAATGGGGGCTGTAGTAACTATTAAGTCAATACCGACGTCAGCATCTGGCAACACAGTGTCAGATAGCGTCTAGTGCCAGGGTGGGCAACCCTGTCGCCACTCGCCACTTGTAGCGAATTGGCAGGGAAACTGTGGCGAACAGGGCCGCCGGGACACCCTGGGGTGGGGGTGGAGGGGATTTCTAACGTTCGCTAACAGGCAGCAGGGGGAGATGGTATGCGGCACCAGGCTGGAAGCCTGGTATGAAAGCAGGACTACAGGGGAGGTGCGCCATCTAGCAGCCTGACCCGGAATTTCCTGTCTGCTGCTACCTCACGGCTCCTCTCTCCGTGCTGCTCCTGCTCTGACTCAAGAGATTCTACTACCAGACAAGGTAGGCATGGATGGGAGGACTGGGAGAGATGTGAGGGGGGCTGGAAGAGATGTGAGGGGGGCTGGGAGAGATGTGAGGGGGGCTGGGAGAGATGTGAGGGGGCTGGGAGAAATGTGAGGGGGGCTGGAAGAAATGTGAGGGGGCTGGGAGGGATGTGAGGAGGCTGGGAGAAATGTGAGGGGGCTGGGAGAAATGTGAGGGGGCTGGGAGGGATGTGAGGGGGGCTGGGAGAGATGTGAGGGGGGCTGGGAGAGATGTGAGGGGGCTGGGAGGGATGTGAGGGGGCTGGGAGAAATGTGAGGGGGCTGGGAGGGATGTGAGGAGGCTGGGAGAAATGTGAGGGGGCTGGGAGAGATGTGAGGGGGGCTGGGAGAAGTGTGAGGGGGGCTGGGAGAAATGTGAGGGTGCTGGGAGAAATGTGAGGGGGCTGGGAGGGATGTGGGGGCTGGGAGAAATGTGAGGGGGCTGGGAGAAATGTGAGGGGGCTGGGAGAGATGTGAGGGGGCTGGGAGAGATGTGAGGGGGCTGGGAGAGATGTGAGGGGGCTGGGAGAGATGTGATGGGAGAGATGTGAGAGGGGCTGGGAGAGATGTGAGAGGGGCTGGGAGATATATGTGAGGGGGGCTGGGAGAGATGTGAGAGGGGCTGGGAGAGATGTGAGGGGGCTGGGAGAGATGTGAGGGGGCTGGGAGAGATGTGAGATGTGAGGGGGGCTGGGAGAGATGTGAGGGGTCTGGGATAAATGTGAAGGGGGCTGGGAGAGATGTGAGGGGGCTGGGAGATATATGTGAGGGGGGCTGGGAGAGATGTGAGGGGTCTGGGTGAGATGTGAGGGGGCTGGGAGAGATGTGAGGAGGCTGGGAGAGATGTGAGGGGCTGGGAGAGATGTGAGGGGGCTGGGTGAGATGGGAGGGGGCTGGGAGAGATGTGAGGGGGGCTGGGAGAGATGTGAGGGGGCTGGGAGAGATGTGAGGGGGTTGGGAGAGATGTGAGGGGGGCTGGGAGAAATGTGAGGGGGCTGGGAGAAATGTGAGGGGGCTGGGAGGGATGTGAGGGGGGCTGGGAGAAATGTGAGGGGGCTGGGAGGGATGTGAGGGGGGCTGGGAGAAATGTGAGGGGGCTGGAAGATATATGTGAGGGGGCTGGGAGAAGTGTGAGGGGGCTGGGAGAGATGTGAGGGGGCTGGGAGAGATGTGAGGGGGCTGGGAGAGATGTGAGGGGGCTGGGAGTGATGTGAGGGGGCTGGGAGAGATGTGAGGGGGGCTGGGAGAGATGTGAGGGGGCTGGGAGTGATGTGAGGGGGCTGGGACAGATGTGAGGGGGGCTGGGAGAGATGTGAGGGGGGCTGGGAGAGATGTGAGGGGGGCTGGGAGAGATGTGAGGGGGCTGGGAGTGATGTGAGGGGGCTGGGAGTGATGTGAGGGGGCTGGGAGTGATGTGAGGGGGCTGGGAGAGATGTGAGGGGGGCTGGGAGGGATGTGAGGGTGGCTGAGAGAGATGTGAGGGGGCTGGGAGAGATGTGAGGGGGCTGGGAGAGATGTGAGGGGGCTGGGAGAGATGTGAGGGGGCTGGGAGTGATGTGAGGGGGCTGGGAGTGATGTGAGGGGGCTGGGAGAGATGTGAGGGGGGCTGGGAGGGATGTGAGGGTGGCTGAGAGAGATGTGAGGGGGCTGGGAGAAATGTGAGGGGGCTGGGAGATATGTGAGAGGGCTGGGAGAGATGTGTGAGGGGGGCTGGGAGAAATGTGAGGGGGCTGGGTGAGATGTGAGCGGGGGGCTGGGAGAGATGTGACGTGGCTGGGAGATATATGTGAGGGGGCTGGGAGATATATGTGAGGGGGGCTGGGAGAGATGTGAGGGGTCTGGGTGAGATGTGAGGGGGCTGGGAGAGATGTGAGGAGGCTGGGAGAGATGTGAGGGGCTGGGAGAGATGTGAGGGGGCTGGGTGAGATGGGAGGGGGCTGGGAGAGATGTGAGGGGGGCTGGGAGAGATGTGAGGGGGCTGGGAGAGATGTGAGGGGGTTGGGAGAGATGTGAGGGGGGCTGGGAGAAATGTGAGGGGGCTGGGAGAAATGTGAGGGGGCTGGGAGGGATGTGAGGGGGGCTGGGAGAAATGTGAGGGGGCTGGGAGGGATGTGAGGGGGGCTGGGAGAAATGTGAGGGGGCTGGAAGATATATGTGAGGGGGCTGGGAGAAGTGTGAGGGGGCTGGGAGAGATGTGAGGGGGCTGGGAGAGATGTGAGGGGGCTGGGAGAGATGTGAGGGGGCTGGGAGTGATGTGAGGGGGCTGGGAGAGATGTGAGGGGGGCTGGGAGAGATGTGAGGGGGCTGGGAGTGATGTGAGGGGGCTGGGACAGATGTGAGGGGGGCTGGGAGAGATGTGAGGGGGGCTGGGAGAGATGTGAGGGGGGCTGGGAGAGATGTGAGGGGGCTGGGAGTGATGTGAGGGGGCTGGGAGTGATGTGAGGGGGCTGGGAGTGATGTGAGGGGGCTGGGAGAGATGTGAGGGGGGCTGGGAGGGATGTGAGGGTGGCTGAGAGAGATGTGAGGGGGCTGGGAGAGATGTGAGGGGGCTGGGAGAGATGTGAGGGGGCTGGGAGAGATGTGAGGGGGCTGGGAGTGATGTGAGGGGGCTGGGAGTGATGTGAGGGGGCTGGGAGAGATGTGAGGGGGGCTGGGAGGGATGTGAGGGTGGCTGAGAGAGATGTGAGGGGGCTGGGAGAAATGTGAGGGGGCTGGGAGATATGTGAGAGGGCTGGGAGAGATGTGTGAGGGGGGCTGGGAGAAATGTGAGGGGGCTGGGTGAGATGTGAGCGGGGGGCTGGGAGAGATGTGACGTGGCTGGGAGATATATGTGAGGGGGCTGGGAGATATATGTGAGGGGGGCTGGGAGAAGTGTGAGGGGGCTGGGAGAGATGTGAGGGGGGTGGGAGAGATGTGAGGGGGGCTGGGAGAAATGTGAGGGGGGCTGGGAGAAATGTGACGGGGGCTGGGAGAGATGTGACGGGGGCTGGGAGAAATGTGAGGGGGGCTGGGAGAAATGTGACGGGGGCTGGGAGAGATGTGACGGGGGCTGGGAGAGATGTGAGGGGGCTGGGAGTGATGTGAAGGGGCTGGGAGAAATGTGAGGGGGCTGGGAGAGATGTGAGGGGGGCTGGGAGAGATGTGACGGGGGCTGGGAGAGATGTGAGGGGGCTGGGAGAGATGTGAGGGGGGCTGGGAGAGATGTGAGGGGGCTGGGAGAGATGTGAGGGGGCTGGGAGAGATGTGAGGGGGCTGGGAGTGATGTGAGGGGGCTGGGAGAGATGTGAGGGGGGCTGGGAGAGATGTGAGGGGGCTGGGAGTGATGTGAGGGGGCTGGGACAGATGTGAGGGGGGCTGGGAGAGATGTGAGGGGGGCTGGGAGAGATGTGAGGGGGCTGGGAGTGATGTGAGGGGGCTGGGAGTGATGTGAGGGGGCTGGGAGAGATGTGAGGGGGGCTGGGAGAGATGTGAGGGGGGCTGGGAGAGATGTGAGGGGGGCTGGGAGAGATGTGAGGGGGGCTGGGAGAGATGTGAGGGGGGCTGGGAGAGATGTGAGGGGGCCTCTGGTCTCTTCCCCCCCCCTCCACATGCAGTCCTGTTCAACTGAATAAAAACATTAAAAAAACATAAATATAATACATAAACACAAAACATCTCCCCCGTCTGTCTCTCACTCCCCACCCCCCTGGCTCTCTCTCTACCCCCCTCCCCCTGTCTCCCTTACCCCTCCCCCCCCCCCCCTGTCTCCCTTACCCCTCCCCCCCCCTAGTGAGAGATAATCTGTTACTAAAAATTTTGAATCCCACCACTGGGGTGGGGGAGGGGGGTGCTTGATGATGGGGGAGATCAAGGGTGCTGGGGGAGATGATGAGGGGGGGGTTAAATGAGATGGTGATGAGGGGGGGGTTAAATGAGATGGTGATGAGGGGGGTTAAATGAGATGGTGATGAGGGGGGTTAAATGAGATGGTGATGAGGAGGGGTTAAAGGTGATGGTGATGAGGGGGGTTTAAATGAGATGGTGATGATGAGGGGGTGAGGAGATGATGATGAGGAGGGTAGTGGTGGTGGCGTGAGAGGAGGATGAAGAGGGGGGTGAGAGGATGAGGGGGGTTGCGGTCTGAGGGCTGTTCTATAGAGGGTGCGCTTGCTGCGCCGTGCGCGCGCGTGGCAGTTATAGTTAGCTGAGGTTAGCAGCCTTTCTATAATGGTTTTACGCCGCTACCACCACTGAAATGTGTGTGTGTGTGTGTGTGTGTGTGTGTGTGTGTGTGTGTACTGTATGTACAATGTTAATAAATAATTTATTAAAGCATTTCTTTATTTATTTCAAACGTATTTATAACACACACACACACACACACACACACACACACAGTACCTCACTCGCTCACAGCATACACACAAAAAGCATGTGTCACGTGCATGCACGGGCGCACACACTATAGAACGGCCCTGAGAATTTATAAACTTGTTCAAACAGTGTGTTTAAAATTTTCGCATGCGCAACACAATACCTCAATTTTTACATTGTGTGGCTATTTTCACTTCTAATTCGCCACACCTGTGGCTACATTGAAAAATAGGTTGCCCACCCCTGGTCTAGTGTATCCAGGTAACCACAGCGTACATGCACCGCAATGGCGCGCATGCGCAGTGTTTGTAACAACAGAAAAAATAATAAATAAATACCTAAGGGACGCCAGCGTTCAGTGTGCACACCGAGCTGACTCGGAGTGACAACCTAACATGTGGATGGAACATCACAATGCATTACTCATAGACAATAAACAGATATTGACACAAAGAGTCCCGAGGACACATATAGCAATTCCGATCGCAATAGGCGTAATGGCGCATGCGCGGCTGGCATGAGTTAAAAAGCATAGAGATAACACAAGTATCATGACATCAGTGGGCCAAAATGTAGTAGGGAAAAATTAATATGGTGAAAGACAAAAAAGTGGGGAACGGGGAGGGAAATGTTCAATGGAATCCCAAGACACATGAGGAGTGAATATATAAAAAAAGGGGAGAAAGGAAGACAGAAGGCTGGAACAAAGTGAGAGCAGAGGCATATTAATGAAAAATCACTATTAAGTTCAATAGGCAAAAGGAAAAAGGCAATAAACATGAAAATAGACCACAAAATACAGACACAACCAATAAAGAGCTAATGTGGAAGAACCACAAAAAAGCAAAAACTGCAAATAATGCAAAAATGTAAGCCAAAAGTGCAAAGAAGAAGGAAAATATGCAAGGCACAAACAAGCAAAAAGACAAAAAAAAACACCAAACAAAAGCAAAAACAAAAATTGGCATGCAGGAATAGGGACAACGTATAAGTAAAGTCCCAAATGTTCGCTTTGTTTTCGTGACAAATTAAATGAAACATCCTAGGTGAAAATCTTCATTAAGACCGCCTGGCGACATAGTTCTTAACTCATAGATAATTTTGGCCTCCAGTTGGAGCAACAACTTATTCTTATCCCCACCGCGTGAGGATGTGTTGGCTTTTAGGATAGGCATACACTTGTCACGCTGTGCAGCCCATAGACCAGGCCAGTCCCCTGTACTGAGGTGGGATGTTGAATATACACACTGACAGCAGAGGGAGTGGGTCCGGGATGTGGTTGTAGCGTGGCCAGGCCTGGGTTAAGATTTAGAATAGTCGTTGTACTTGCCGAGTTCAGGAGTATAGAGAGTTCCGTAGTTTAAATCCGATTCCGTGTCCAAGGGTCTGAGAGGTAAGAATCGTGATGGGTAAGCTGAAGTCGGGAGCCAGAGGGGTAAGTCAGACAAGCCGGATCAAATCTGTAGGAGAAAAGACAAACAGGAGCACGACACAGTTTCCAGGCTACACAGGAAGCAAGGAGCTATGCAGAGCAAGGAAGTGAAGTCACAGCCGGATATTTAAAGCGACAGTGACCAATCCGGACGAGGGGCATGGCGGAGGCGTGTCGAGGAGCTGCTCGTGAGTGGCTGAGAGACCAGGAAATAGTAGAGCCCAGCTGAGGGTCTGTAACACCAGTGCCAGAATCCAAGATGGCGACGGCAGAGTTCAAGGTATGCACTGGGCGGCGGCATGGGTAGCGACGGGGGGCAGGGGCAGCAGCCGCTGCAGTACTGGTAGTGGGTAAGGAGGGACGTGGCCCCCGATTCCTTACAACACTTCAGTGTAGATAAACTATGTTTGTGTTGCCTAAAGTGTCTGGCCACTGGAAGATGTAGTAGATCATCACCGTTGTCAGCGTCCAACAAGGCTTTTCTAATGGTGGACCTATGCACGGCCATCCTTTCCTTAAACATCCGGCTGGTTTTCCCTATGTAGTAGAGTCCACAGGGACATTTGATGAAGTAAACTACAAACCGTGTCTCACAGTTAATGAATGATCTGATGGGGATCGGATACTCATTATGTGGATGAGAGAAAGATTGACCAGTCTGCATGAGGCTGCAATTAATGCAGCCATGGCATTTGTAGGTGCCAGGTTTCCTTCTAAGCCAGGATAGGGTCGGTGTATATTTGCTGGATGGATCAGCCTGCACCAATGCGTCTCGAAGATTTCTACCACGACGATAGCACATACGTGGCGGTGTTTTGCACAGTTGGCCAATTTGTTTATCATTGGTTAGAATATGCCAATTCTTGCGAATGCTTTGCTTAATGTAATTAGAAGCGGTTGAGTAAGTGCTACTGATGTTGATGCATTGATCTTCATTGATAGCTGTACGAGGTGTGAGGAGAGATTCCCTCTTAACGGCCTGGACTCTCTTTAAGGCCGCATTAGTCTCGATCCTTGAATAACCCCGATCCATGAATCTTTGGGTCATTTTGAGAAGCGAGGCCTCAACCAGTGAAGGATCACTGGTGATACGCTTGACCCTCAGCATTTGTGAATAAGGGAGGCCACGTTTAAGTGGCACAGGGTGGTGGCTGGTGGCATAAAGTAAAGAGTTCTTATCAGTTGTTTTTTGGAAGATCGCTGTCTCCAATTTGCCATCCTTTTTGTAAATCATAGTATCAAAGAAAGTGATGTTGTCCATACTTTTGGTGACAGTGAAACGGATCGTGGATGGGATCAAATTCAGATATTCAACAAATTGTGAAAGCTCCCCCTCTGAGCCTCCCCAAATAAGGAAGATGTCGTCGATGTAGCGTACATAATGGTTAATGTGTATCGAAAGGGGGGCATCACCCAGAATGTGTACTTGTTCATAGCTGTTCATGAACAAGTTAGCATACGAAGGTGCCATGATTGACCCCATCGCCGTCCCAGTTAGTTGCAAATAAAAATCACGTTCAAAGCGAAAATAGTTCTTATGTAAGATGATATCAACTAGCTGCAGAATGTATTCAGTGGGTGGACCATCATGGTCAGTGATTAGGGAATAGTGTTCCCGAATAGCATCCAATCCTTCCACGTGTGGAATATTTGTGTAGAGGCTGGTAACATCCAGTGTCACCAGCAACATTTCAGATGTGTCAAATGTGATCTTACTCAGTTGATTAAAAAAGTCAGTGGTGTCCTTAATGTACGATCTCATATTAACCACCAACGGCTGTAATAGGTAATCAACGTACTGAGATAAGGGTTGACAGAGATCCCATCGCCGCTATGATGGGTCTGCCAGGAGGCTTCTGGCTAGATTTGTGTACCTTTGGAAGTACATAGATAACCGGTATCACTGGATGGCTCTGTGTAAGGAAGGATCCGATTTCTTCAGAAATCCATGAGTTGCTGACTCCTAATTGGATAATGGAGTCAATTTCCCGTTTATAGATCATAGTAGGGTCACCATTCAGTTTCTTATAGTAATGAGGGTCCCCAAGCTGTCTCATGATCTCAGTCCTGTAATCGATGTAATTCAAAATCACAATGCCCCCACCTTTATCGGCCGGTTTTATAATGATGTCATCATTAGCCTGGAGTGCTTTAATAGCTTGTTTTTCCTCAACAGACAGATTGGAGAAGCTCCTCTTTTGTTTCTTGATGTGATGTCTAGTGTCACTAGCCAGTAATCCCATAAAGGTAGTTATACTATGGATAATGACCACTGGGTCGAATGTACTTTTTTTCTTGAATTTATGTGTAGCCATGTTAGATGGAAGGATGTTGGAGTGTGCTGTCTAAGTCCGGGAAAAAAAGTCTTTAAGGCGTAGTTGTCGATACAATTTGAATAAGTCAATTTCCCAATTAAATGGGTTTTGACAATTTGTCGGCACATATGAGAGGCCTTTCTCTGCTGGAGTAAGTTGATGGGAGGAAAGATTAAAAATTACCTCCTCCGAGTGCGTCCTGTCCCCCGTTTTGAGTCCCGTTCCAGATATCTTCTGCTTCCTGCCACCTCGCCTGATCTTTCTACCACGTCTGAGTCTGGTATAGGTGGTCTGAGCGCCATCCCAGTGCTGTCTCCTAAAAAAGGATCCCTTGATGCATTCTCAGGTGTATCAGAGGCATCAGTATCACTGGTGATGTAACCTGTGTGTGGTCTTTGGGATTTTTTAGAGCGTGAATAGTTTGTCTTATAGCCACCACGGCCAATTCCAGGTTCATTCAGCCCAAGAAGCCACCTATAGACACGTTTATCCTGGTAATCACCTTTCACCTGCTTGAGTTTTTCACGTTTATATGCGGTGAGAGTATCACGATAGGAGTCAAGTGTTGTTTGTATCTTAGTGGTCCAATCGGTCGATGTATCGGAAGCTAATGTATCAGCATGTTGGTCTGTAATGATTGCTATTTCATTTTTAAACGTTCACAGATACCTTTGAGGAGGCATTAGGGTGTGACAAGGCACCAGATGTTTATAATGAGCTCATCAAACTGAAAAAGAGGGATGTTGATTACTATCTACATGGGGTCACTCTGTCGCACTACCACAGAGAAAAAATTATTCCAAGGGGATTTCGCATTAAGAACCAACCCACGATAGGTCGTACTGACCCTGAATTTTGTAAAAAATGGGTGGGAATTCTTAATAAATGTTCATTCGACCTCATGATTTCCAACAATCTAGTAAAGAGATGGCACGTCTTAAAAATGAAATAGCAATCACACTAATTTCATTTTTAAGACGTGCCACACCACACTAATTTTATTTTATTTTTACACTGAATAATTACAAGTGAATATTTATAAGTGAAAAAAACGTGATGGTGAAAAAATAATAATAAAAAACTTCATAAAAACTAACACGTGATGCCCTGACCTCTAATTGCTGCTGCCATAACTTAACCGCTAATGACAATGATGTTGGTAAGCAACTATAAGACAGTAGGTCCTAAGTTGCAACAATGACACTTAACACGTCATTAATGGATTCATGCATATGTACAGATATGGAGTCATACAGTTCATGATAGGTTAACTTGCTCTCAGATACCTATGAGTTCACATAAATAATTTAATGTAAACTCCCTTGTGATAAGGTATTGTAGTTCACAATTCAGTTATATACCAAAGAGACCATATTGATACATAATGAATACAATACATAAATCACAGATTGTAAATAAATAAAAGTGCTATGAAATCCCTTGTCTAGCTAAACTCAATTATGAGAAAAGCTGCTTTTCTAAGGGCAGCGCAGTTCCAACATCACTGCCAAGGTTTATTCTGGACTCACTCTCTCAGATGACAATACTGAATGTATCCTAATGAATTTGCAAAAAATGCTCATATATTGCATTTAACAGTGTATATATTTATACAGAGAGATGTGTATCCAGGGTACACTCATATTCCATGTTGCAACAACGAAGTAACAATTAATAGCAGTGCTGGGGGGTCCCTCCACTAAACTCAAATATAGAAAAGCTGCTTAGTGAAGGCAGCGCAGTTCCAACATCACTGCCAAGATGTACTGGGATTCCCTCAGTCTAATGACAAAGATGATAAAGCACTGTTAATATAGCTGAGTTGTTATATGTCATTTATGTCACAAACATTGCTAATGGTGAATACTTAACTGAATGATGGTATTCACATTCACAATCAATCGATCGACACGGCTCTGAGTGCAATGGCGGTGGCAGTCAGCAGGTCGGCGGTACCACGTGACGTGACGTCACAGCGTCGCGACGCCCTACGCATTTCTCTCCAGGCGGAGCTTCGTCAGAAGAGTAGCCTAAGCATTACTATGGGACCAATATGGCATTTAAAAAAAAAAATGTTTGTCTGAATGTGGAACTGCATTTTAGTACGACTGCAATTTTGCAATTGCTAAGAGCAATCCACCCCTTACCTTTATTAATTTTTTTATTATTATTTTTAGGGGTAGGAAGAAAGGGGTTCCCAGATCTGGACAGTTAATTTCCACTCTGGTACTCTCTGGTTCCCGAGATGCCTCCTGGAAAAGCTCGTTACTTCCTAGTATTTAACACCCTGCGTCTCACGGGCCAATGTCCAATACTGTCTCCTGTTGGCCTGCATTACGCAGGAGATATAAACGCCATGTTGTTTCCCCTGGAGGGTACTATATCGGCGCTACCTTTTACAGGAATGTGTATTGGAATTCAGGGTGTCGCCGCAGCTGAAATTAACACAGCTCCGCTCTGGAGACCCCTCTGCTTTTCCCAGGTAACAAAAAAAGGAGGGTAAAAAAATAAGCAGGGGGGATCACTGCATAGTTTGATTGTGGAATGGTGCTCAGAAAGTGCTGGGACCATGTGTGATGGAAGGGAGCATAAACTGGGTATATATGAATAAGAAAGTAGCAGTACTAAGCCTTAAGAGGGCATAAGGTACCCTGAAGGTTGGGGTGGGTTGTCCAAAGACACCCCCCCCCCCCCTTCCTCATTGGGTTAGCCCCAGGTAATGTACTCACAGTATTTTGCTTCTTCCCAGAGTCTCCCTTCCAAGGCGTGCAGCTGAAGTGGGGTAAAGATTCCAAAAGCCAGGGTGTGCAGCGCACAGCAAAGATAGAAAGAGCAGGTCTTGCAAAAAACAGTCCTTTATTGATAGGTCATATGGGTGTGGGACAGCAGCAAACCTTCAACGCGTTTCGTTCAAAGAACTTGATAAAGTTCTTTGAATGAAACGCGTTGAAGGTTTGCTGCTGTCCCACACCCATATGACCTATCAATAAAGGACTGTTTTAGCAAGACCTGCTCTTTCTATCTTTGCTGTGCGCTGCACACCCTGGCTTTTGGGATCTTTGCATAGCATTTTTTTTTGTGCGTTCAAGTGTGTTACCTTGTTGTAAAGCAAGAACGTTGCACTCTATTTATTTGTACTTTTGGGCAGTAAACCATGTAAAAGTAATAACTCGTTGTGAAGCTAATCTATGTACCTCCGTGGTGGGCAACTCCAGTCCTCAAGGGCCACCAACAGGTCAGGTTTTCAGGATATCCCTGCTTCAGTCATTGACTGAGCCACTGATTGAGCCACCTGTGATGAAGCAGGGATGTCCTTTAACCTGACCTGTTGGTGGCCCTTGAGGACTGGAGCTGCCCATCCCCGGCATCTAATAAGGGGTCTCGTTGTTTAAAAGTAATCTGCCCCTCAGTCCGAAGTGAGCCGCCAAGCCGCCCAGACAGACGCAGCAGGCTGCAGTGGTATTTTTGCCAATAATACCTGTTACTATATGCCAGGCCTGCACAACTCCAGCCCTCAAGGGCCGCAAACAGGCCAGGTTTTCAGGATATCCCTACTTCAGCACAGCTGCTCAATTAGTGGCTCAGTATGACGGAACCACTAATTGAGCCAGCTGTGCTAAAGTAGGGATATCCTGAAAACCTGGCCTGTTTACGGCCCTCGAGGACTGGAGTTGTACAGGCCTGCTATGTGCCTTATATATTTGGAGAATCATTTGAGTGCGATTGTGATTTTACACAAAAAGGAGTCAAGAAAACAAATCTTTGGATGTTTTAAAGCATGAGGATTGATGTGTTGGAGATATCAATAGAGAAGATACAAAAGATAGCACAACATATAAAAAGTGACCCAACAAAGAAAGAAATGTGAGTGCACACACAGAAGAGTGGTCAAATGAATAGTTTTAATAGTTTCAAGCTTATTGCACTATTTCTTGTCTTCTTTCTCTCTTCCTATGTGATATACGTCTAAGGGGCCAAGACTGAGGATAGATATCCATAGTTTTTCCTTGGAAGTGAACATATTACATTATATATTTCTTCTAATTTTTTTCTCCTTTCGCTCCCTTGTTCAATATTGGTCAATTTATGTAGATATAGGCTATATATATATATATATATATATATATATATATATATATATATATATATATATTTTCCTCATTGTTTAACCTTATTTAGCTATGAATGTGTTATTGATTGTGCTGTGAAGGTTATTTGGAACATACAATCGTTGAAAATTTGGAGAAAACGCTGTGGACTTTCCTGGCAGCATTTGAACTTGAATTATCTCTTAAGAGAAAGTATAATATCAGAAGGGGATAAACCGCTCCCCATTAGGTAGTGCAATTGAAGTCAAATAATGTAAATATGGATTTGCCCTAATGCCTAGGGTGGCAGTGGGTGCTACTTGTGTGCTGAATTGAAACATGATCAAAAATAGAGATATGGTTGGTTAAACAAACTATTCCTTGTAGACCGTTGTATTGTATTGTATTGTATGTCTTTATTTATATAGCGCCATTAATGTACATAGCGCTTCACAGTAGTAATACACGTGGTAATCAAATAAATAACAGATAACTTAAATAACAGATCTTGGGAATAAGTGCTTCAGACATAAAAGTAACATTAAGGAAGAGGAGTCCCTGCTCCGAGGAGCTTATAATCTAATTGGTGGGTATGGAGAACGTACAGAGACAGTAGGAGGGAGTTCTGGTAAGTGTGTCTGCAGGAAGCTAAGATTTATATCATGTGTCCAGTATTATCCACAGTGCTATTCATATGCTTGTTTAAGTAAGTGTGTCTTAAGGTGGGTCTTAAAGGTGGGTAGAGTGGGTGCTAGTCGGCTATTGAGGGGAAGGGCATTCCAGAGGTGCGGGGCAGTCAGTGAAAAAGGTTTAAGGCGGGAGAGGGCTTTAGATACAAAGGGGGTAGAAAGAAGACATCCTTGAGAAGAACGCAAGAGTCGGGATGGTGTATAACGAGAAATTAGGGCTGAGATGTAAGGAGGGGCAGAAGAGTGTAAAGCTTTAAAAGTCAGGAGAATCGAGTGTGAGATGCGGGATTTGATAGGAAGCCAGGAGAGGGATTTCAGGAGGTGAGACGCAGAGACAGATTTAGGAAAGAGCAGAGCGTTTCTGGCAGCAGCGTTTAGGATAGATTGTAGGGGAGACAGGTGAGAGGCAGGAAGGCCGGACAGCAGGAGGTAACAGTAATCAAGACGGGAGAGAATGAGGGCCTGAGTCAGAGTTTTATCAGTCGAGCAACAGAGGAACGGGCGTATGTATCTTTGTGATATTGCAGAGGAAAAAGCGACAGGTTTTAGAAACATTTTGAATGTGAGAGAGGAGTCCAGTGTGACCCCTAAACAGCGTGCTTGGGCTACTGGGTGAATGATAGTACTTGTAATGTGGAAGGAGGTAGTAGGGCCAGATTTGGGAGGAAGTATGAGGAGTTCTGTTTTTGCCATGTTGAGTTTAAGGCGACGGAGGGCCATCCAGGATGATATAGCACAGAGACTGCATCACTAGTGTGCTTCTTGCTAGAGAATAGTTGGTTTAACCAACCATATATCTATTTTCTTAAGAGAAAATAGATTATATTATTTGTATGCAATATTCATGTGGGTAAAATTTAGATTTTTTTTTAAGAGTAGCGCTTAGCACATTGTATTTAGAAATCTGTACATCAAGGCAATTTTTCTACGCTTTTGACGCTTTGTACCATTTTGTGGAACATAATCGTCAGATGTACTGTAGGAAACGGTTTCTAACATTTGGTGTGAATTGTTAGAAGCTAGAAAGTAACACCACCTTAAACTTGGCAGATTTTGTGATGTAAATTGAAAGATGAAAAAGTGGTGAACAGAGGTTCTCATTTTGATGCATTTCGTTATAATCTTATGTACTCCTCCTTACATCCTCCTTTTGACACTTCCTAAATCACGAACTGTGGAGCAAAGTGCTTGTTCTAGATGAGAAGTGCGGAATGAAAATGATGCTATTTGGAAGAAAACTGCCTTATCTACATGTCGCCAAATGCTTTGGGGAGTTTTTAATGACCTTTACCTAATAGCTTTTGCGATAAGACTTTTTTCAAACTGTTGTATATGCAGGGAATCTTGCAGGAGTATTTTCCTTTGTTGTCTAGCTTAACACAAGGAGCACATATGTGGAAAATTGACTTTAGGGTGGATTGAATTTTTTTTAAACAAGCCAAATTACATTGAATAAAAAGAATGGAGGTGATATGATGACTAAAGCTATTTTGTGAAGGCTTGACATGAGAAATCAAATCTGTAATAATTTTTTTAGGTAGCCTAGTCTTGCAGAAAGAAAAGGAGATTAGCTTTAGCACTTGTCTGTTCTTAAGGGGCAGTGTATATATAAACTTAATTTGTCAGTCTGAGTTTAATTTTCTAAGTAAATATGGGACAAGCAGGGGGGAACACTGCATGAATCATTGCATGCTTCAACAAAAATTGTTATCAGAAAATGCTAGAAGACAACATACATATTATAACCAGTGTTCGACAAATCCATTAAAATACAGGCCCGTGGCGACTGGATTTGACCCTGTGGCGACCTCCTCATGGCTGACACCAAGCAGGGCGGGATTAGGTGGCGAGTAGATTTTTTTTGTTCGGCGAGTAGTTTTTTGGGTGATTTGTCAACCACTGATTATAACATTGGATCTCATTCCATGGTGAAACCTGATTATATATATATATTTGAAAAAGATTTCACAGGCACTCCAATATATATTATCCTGAATGGGCTGGTGCATATCCCATAAAGATAACAAAAACATACATTACCAGAAACTGGCAAAAAGGAGACAGCACTCAGGCAGGTAAATTCAGTAAGTGTATTATAACACAAAGCACAGAAGTCCAACGTTTCGATCCCACAGGGGGATCTTCCTCATGGAACGAAACGTTGGACTTCTGTGCTTTGTGTTTTAATACACTTACTGAATTTAAATGAAGAAATATAGTGCGCAGCTAATAAACCATTTAACTAACAACCCACTTAAAGTGATATAGTGTGATGAATGAAAAAATAAATACAACCCTTATTTCTTAGGGTGTATAAACATACAAACTCTGTAAATACAGTGGCAGTTGCTGCTGTTAAAGGGTCAGGGTGGCTCAGCACTCCGACAGCACTACAGACAGAGAACACAAAAAAACAGCGCAAACCGCATAGTGAAGTATATCAAATTATATTGTTCCATAAAAAAGGTAAGTCTTAGGCGTACATTAAGTAAACAGAATAAGCGCATTGAGTGCTAAAAGCACAGTGAGTTACCACTCAGCAACAGGCGTCAGGCAACCCTGGATATCGCAGCAACGGAGATTCATCAGGTCATCATCACGTCCTCGGTACAGGATCCTGCAGGAATCAAGTCGTTCCGGTGGTGCTGTCTCAAAAGAGACAATGTGCCCAATGTCATGCAGTAGCTGCAAAGGCAAACAAGATCTTATCTTGCATCCTAAGAAAAGACATTATGGAACTAGAGAGAGTGCAGAGAAGAGCCACCAAATTAATAAAGGGGATGGACAATCTAACTTATGAGGAGAGGCTAGCTAAATTAGATTTATTTACATTAGAAAAGAGGCGTCTAAGAGGGGATATGATAACTATATACAAATATATTCGGGGATAATACAAGGAACTTTCAAAAGAACTATTCATCCCACGGGCAGTACTAAGGACTCGGGGCCATCCCTTAAGGTTGGAGGAAAGGAAATTTCACCAGCAACAAAGGAAAGGGTTCTTTACAGCAGCGGTACGCAAACTGGGGGGGCGCGACCCCCAGGGGGGGCGCCAGACTGCCGGCGGGGGGGCGCAGGGTTTACAGAGGCCCTGCGAGCTTCCTGAAGGCACTTAAATAAAGTGCCGGGGGAGCTGCAGCGCCTCTGTAAACCTTCACTTACCTAGGCTCCGGCGGCTTCCTTCCTGCGTCTCCATGGCAATGCGGCATCAAAATGACGCAGCGAGGTCATGTGACGTCACGTTGCTATGGCAACGTGACGTCATAACACCGGAGCACAGGTGAGTAGGGGTTAAGGGGGGCGCGGGAGTGAGGGTACCGCCGGTAGGGGGGCGCAGGGAAAAAAGTTTGCGCCCCCCTGCTTTACAATAAGGGCAGTTAAAATGTGGAATTCATTACCCATGGAGACTGTGATGGCAGATACAATAGATTTGTTCAAAAAAGGTTGGACATCTTTTTAGATGGGAAAGGTATACAGGGATATACCAAATAAGTATATATGGGAAGGATGTTGATCCAGGGATTAATCCGATTTGCCAATTCTTGGAGTCAGGAAGGAATTAATTTTTCCCCTTAATGGGGTTTTTTGTTTGCCTTCCTCTGGATCAATAAGTAAGTATAGATATAGGATAAAGTATCTGTTGTCTAAATTTAGCATAGGTTGAACTTGATGGACGTACGTCTTTTTTCAACCTCATCTACTATGTAACTATGTAGCTATATATATATATATATATATATATATATATATATATATATATATATATATATATATATGCAAATATATAAAAATATATATTTTTTATATATATATATATATATATATATATATATATATATACACATATACACATATACACATACATACACTGACACAGCATGAAACTATTCCATATTTGACTTGGGCAAAGAACACTTTGGCTGGGTATGTTGTATAAATACGTAATGTATCAAATATGTGCAAGAAGACTATAAATAAACGGCAGAGAAATCCTCACGGAAATGAAGCGGAGCACAGCAGGTAAGATACAGGGGCTATACACCGACAATAGTAAAAATCCTTTATTCCATGAACAACATCATGGCTAGGGATGAGTAAAAATCTCTAAAGCGTTTCGGGCCATCGCCCTTCTCTGCCGTTCTACTATCAGCGTGACGCACGCCAAAGGAATCATTTGCACTTCCAAACCGTGAGTACCCCAGTCCGTTTACCGCGGTCTGCGGGGGTTTTTCCACTGTACCCAAATTGCTATCCAGGGGGACACTATTACTGTTGACTAGGTGGTCAGATATTTGTGACTGACTATACCTATATATACAGGTCCTGCCCTTATGTGGAAGGAGGTACTTATATGGAAAACACGGACTATGATTGAATGAAAAGACAATTGTTTCCTTGCTGCCTTTATATCAATGGGACTAATTTATACTTATACCTTTACTGATACCATATAGCTGAGCACGGTATTTGGGAGCTCTGTCTCCTACCGAACACAGACTATAAATAAAAGCTGCAAGTTAAAGTCTTTTGGAAGTCTGGGGTCCGATCGCTAAAAGACTTCATATTGGAAAAGTGTTCAACATGTGTTGAAACATACTATACAATCCGTCATTAACTGCCAACCTTTCGGTATAGTTTAGTACAGTGTTTTACAAATTTAGGGTCGCGACCTATAACTGGTTTATGGGAGATTATTTACTGGGTCACTGCTAGCCAGTGGCATATCCATCATCACTTTAAACCCCGCAACGCGGGGGAGGGCCTAGTTTTATTTTTTCAAGTTAAATAGTGTCAAGCTAGTATATCTGTTGTCGTATCTTCTTTTTATGAAACCTCAGGTCAAAATGTTTTCTTTGTGTCGTGGTCAAAAATGTGTTTCTTATACTGAATCATGAGAAAAAAAACGTTAGAAAAATACTGGTTTAGTATATGGAAAGTTTTGCACACTTGCATTCATGCACAATGCCACTTATAGAATTTCAGTCATGTAAGAAATATAACAAAAAATGCTGTGTTGAATACTAAATAATTGACCTCATCAACCTTTTATTGCAGCTTTCTGGTGGATGCGAGTTGACGGTGGTCATCCATGACTTTACTGCTTGCAACAGCAATGAGCTGACCATACGGCGAGGACAGACAGTGGAGGTGCTGGAGCGGCAGCACGATCGTCCTGACTGGTGTTTGGTTCGGACCACTGACAGGTCACCTGCAGCCGAGGGCCTAGTTCCCTCAAACTCGCTGTGTATTGCTCACTCAAGGAGTAGCATGGAGATGGAAGGCATATTTAACCACAAAGGTAGGACAAATTCATTTACTCATAACTAGATGGATTAATATGTTTTAATAAGC